>NW_026000137.1:23-7643 GCF_001458135.2 Marmota marmota marmota
CCAAGAGACCCAGAAGCAGCTCCTGACGGGGCCCTGGAACACGAGGTCAAGGAAGCCAAGCCAGAGTCCAAGCTGAGGCCGGCTGGAGGCACACGTGTGTGCGTGTGTGTGGTGTCGCACGTGCACACATGACGGGTCTGTGCAGACCGTGTGCCACATGAACAGGGAGAAGCCAGGCCTTCGACAGCCCCACGTGTCTGCCTTGGCCTGGCAATGGCCCAGGTTCCCTTTCAGCCAGCCCCTCTGCCCTAGCTGACCAGACAAGCCCTTTCAGACAAGCCCTGTGCAGCAGGCACAACCAGGACTGGACCCCGGGAGCTGTGGCAGGACTGGCCCTCCCAGGATTCTGACCTTTGTGGATCCCAGACAGCTACAGGGCCGGCAGGGCCTGGGGAGTCCTTCCAGACCAGACCTTTAGTGAACAGTGAGGACAGAGTCCAGGTGGTTAAGGGACCGTCTGCTCTCTCCCGGGAACAGAGCTGGGCGTGGCACGCAGTTCTCCGCCTGCCCAGCGTTCTTTCTGCTGGAACTGCTTTGGCTAAGTGGCGCTCCCCCCAGATCCCATGGCGGGTGGCAGCCACATGAAGCACTTGCCCTCCGAGCAGCTTTTCCTGCGCCCCCCACCCAGGGCCTTTGCCCACTTTGTGTTCGAGAACAGACCCTGCTGCTCTTCTAGGGCAACATGGCTGACCCCAGCTGGCAGATGGGCAGCCACCGGACGTGGCAATGGAAAGCTCTGCTGGGCACACTGGCACGGTGGGGGCTTTCTAAGGCCTGGGAGATGACCGGATGTGAGCATGTCTCAGAGGAAGGACCTATTTCAAGGTGAGCCCTTCTATCAGCCACCACTATTTCACTCCTTGGCCACTCAACCTGAAGGTGGCATCTGAGTCGTGTCCTGAGCCAGCTGAGTTCCCTAGTGCTTACTGGCCTGAGACCCAAGAGTTGGAGACATCGTTCTTGCTTTGGGAAAGTTTCAATTTCATAAGAGATAATGTGTTATGGATTGAATTATCGCCCCTAAAATTCACCCCTCCCAGGGGCTGTGAATATGAGTTTATTTGAAAATAAGCTTTTTGCAGATGTGATCAAATTAAAATGAGGTCATTAGGATGGACCCTAATCCAGTAGGACTGTGTCCTCATAAAACAAAGGGAAATTTGGACACAGAGACAGACCTGCACACAGGGAGAATGCTGTGTGCCCCCGCAGGCGGAGACGGGTGGTGCATACAAGCCAAGGACCGTCAAGGACAGCCAGCAGTCACCAGAAGCCAGGGAGAGGCTCGAGACAGAGCCTCCCTTCCAGCCTCAGGAGGAACCAGCCCTGAGACACTTGGATCTTGGACTTCCAGCCTCTAGAACTGCAAGGTCTACATTTCAGTTGCTTCAACTGGCCAGTGACAGCCCTGTGTTACAACAGCCCCGGGAACCGACAGCACCACGTACACTAATCAGCTGCTCCGAAACCACCGGGCCAGCAAGCCCCTTGAGGAACCCCCGGTGTGGGATCCCTGCACACAAGTCACGGGCCAGCCAACTTAAGTAAAGGGGAAATAATTCAGTAAGATGACCGACTTAGCTGGGCTTTTGTTCCCACTCTCCCACAGCAGTAGTCGGAGCCAGCCCCAGTCTTCTCCACTCTAGAATACGGGTGGGTGAGGGGTCTGTCCAGGAGGGACGGCCGGGGGAGGGTCTGAGCTCTGCATTCTCCCTCGGTGCTCTAATGCACCTGGGAAGAGACCCGCCTCTGTGACCCAATTCAGAACTCCGGCAAGGCCAGGGCCGCGCACATGACTGCATTAGGAGGAAGCCTGCCCACCACAGCTGACTAATGGTCTGTTTGGGGCCAGGAAACTGTCTCTTGCAAGGAAATATATTATTCTATAATTTCCCTAAAATATTAAAAGTGGATTTCTGCTTGGAGAGACGGGCCTGCACTTCCTCACCCCTCCCAAAGAGGACAGGCCTGAGGGCTTGGGAGTCATGCCGGCTGCCTTGGGAGGGTGGGTTTCTGTTTGTCCAGCCAGTGGGGCCCCTGAAAATATGCAGCCTCAACCACAGAAGGAGGTTAAATCCACAAGGAGTTTAACTCGGGGTGGGCTCACATCAGTGGGCAGAGAGAAAGCAGTGGCCACCTCAAAACCTGGCACCTGCAAGGTGGCACGTTGAGGGAGGGGCAGCGAAGACCCCCGCCTGACCACCCACATCCGTGCTTGCTCTTCTACGGGGGTCATTCCTCTGGACTTCAGACCCCCAAGAGTCTGTGGAGAAGGCAGGCGCAGCCACGGACTTGAATGAGAGGTCATTCAACCCGGTCTCACTCGTCTCCAGCTCCAACGAGGCATGCCCTTCATCGTCAACACGGTCATCAGCCACAGAGAGTCGGCTCACCCTGCAACTGTCACCAGAGGAGGCACAGTGTCCCTGTCACATGGCCACTGGCCCATTGCTGCGGACGTCCATCGTGATTGGCACCAGGATTCTGCAGAGCTCTCAGAAGCCTTCACACACCGGTTTCTTGAAGGTGGTGGCATAGTGTCCTGAGACGCGCCCCTTGCCGGGACAGAGGTGTGCCTGTCCCTCCTCTCACACACAGTTGTCTCACACAGTTGGTTCCTTGAACCCACCCACTGCGCCTGACGCTCTGAAAGGCTCTGCTGAGAACTACTCCTGGGTCCCACCAAGTAGCAGAGATCCGTGGCACCTGCTAAGTCCCTGCTCTGGGGCTGGGAACAGGAGTTGGGCAGCAGAACAGGACACACTCCAAGGATTTAAATTAAAGAGGATTTGGGGAGTGGCTCCTAGGCAATGGAGGGGCTGAGAGGCTGAGCAGAAATGTGCGAGGGCCAGACAAGACCATGGGAGCCAGGGGCAGCTGGGGCCAAGGTGGACAGGCCCCTGCCCATGTGCTATGGTTTGGGTCTGGAATGTCCCCAAAACCTCATGTGAGGAAGGCTGGTCCCCAAGGCAGCAACATCCAGAGGCTGGGCTTTGGGAAATGATTGGTTATGAGAGCTCCGACCTCAGCCGTGGGTTACTCCACTACGTTGATCAGTTCGTGGTCAGAGGGGCCCAGTTGGAAGAATTGGGTCACTGAGGGCATGCTGTGGAAGGGCGCATCTTGCCCCTGGCCCCTTCTCCTCTCTCCCTGCTTCCTGGCCGCCATGAGCTGACCAGTGTCCCTCCACCACACTCCTCCACCACGAGGCCCACAGTGGTGGACCCAGACAACCAGGGCGATACCTCTGAGACCATGGAGCCAAAATAAATCTTTCCTCCTTTAAGGTAGTTGACTTTCTCGGGTGTTTTGTCACAGCCACGAAGAGCTGACTGACACTCTGCAGCTTTCCAGGGGCACCCTAGGTCTCTGAGACGGAGTGTCCTGCAGCTCCGACATCCGTGGAGTCGGCTTCCAGCTGACGGAGGAGCCTGTGGGGCCAGGCCACTCGGGCCCAGGTGGAGCAGGAAGGTCTGGGCAAGGGTAGGGCAACAGGCTGGCCGGGAGCCTACAGTGCTGGGTGGCCTGGGGGTGGGGTCCACAGTCCAAGCACTTAGCTCTAGCTTAACTCTCACAAGTAGTTTGGGAGCAAAATGTAAGCATCAATGTCATGAGCCCAGGAGGCCCACGCCCCAGGGGCTGGTGTGTGCCCAAGGAGCTTCTTGCCGCAGCTGAGAATCGGCACTGGCTGCCTGCTGGCCAGCGTGCAGGCCCCCCGCCCCCGCCCACCCCTTGATAACAGCATGTCGTGCCTGCACCACGCACTGCTGAGGGAGACGAAATGAGACGATGAAACACTCTCGTTGATGAATTCAGCCGCAGCCAAGCTCGATGTGGAGAACACCGTGAACACTGGTGGCACCCATACGAATTAGAACCGTCACTCGCTTATTAGCATTTTGCATCAGAAACCCAGCTAGGATTAATGCTTGGGATTCTGACTGCTCCCTCTGATCTTATCTATTTTACAAGCAAGCTCCTTGCCTTCTGAGTTCATTGCAAGAATTGCAGTTTTACATCCATTACATTTCCATTAGCATTGTAGATAGCTCTCTTCATATAACATTATCAGGCTGCAAATACACAAAATGTCAATATTGTCTCTCACTTCATTATGCTAATCGCTCTGGAGCCCTGGTGCTGGACTCTCCCGGAGCCGGAGCAATTCCAGGCAGCTTCCTTTCTTCCCAGCCAGGGCTTCCCACATCTGCCCGCGGCAGGGCTGAGGGCTGGGCGAGGAGGGCCTCTGCTGCTGGACCTCCTCCTCGGAGACCCAGAGTCACGCTGCTCCTCCTCTGCTTGCTCACCAGCTACTTTCCCACCCCACAGTCAGAAGACACCTGTGTAAGTGACTGAAGTAGGAAGGACAGCTAGCATGTGGAGTCAGATCCGGGACCTTGGGCATGGCCTTGTGTTCCTCGCTGGCTGCTCATCCTGTGCTCCACGTCCCGTGGCTCCATGACCTGTGGTTCCACGTCCTGTGGCTTCACATCCTAGGCTCCACGTCCTGGGCTCCACGTCCTGTGGCTCCATGTCCTAGACTCCACCTCCTGGGCTCCACGTCCTGGGCTCCATGTCCTGGGCTCCACATCCTGTGGCTCCACGTCCTGTGGCTCCATGTCCTGTGGCTCCATGTCCTGGGCTCCATGTCCTGTGGCGCCACATCCTGTGGCTCCACGTCCTGGGCTCCAGTCCTGTGGCTCCACATCCTGGGCTCCATGTCCTGTGGCTCCACATCCTGGGCTTCATGTCCTGTGGCTCCATGTCTTGTGGCTTCATGTCCTGGGTTCCATGTCTTGTGTCTCCATGTCCTGGGTTCCATGTCCTGGGCTCCACGTCATGTGGCTCCACATCTTGTGGCTCCATGTCCTGTGACTCCACGTCCTGGGCTTCATGTCCTGGGCTCCACGTCTTATGGCTTCATGTCCTGGGTTCCATGTCTGGGATCCACGTCCTGGGCTCCACATCCTGTGGCTCCATGTCCTGGGCTCCATGTCCTGTGGCTCCATGTCCCGTGGCTCCACATTCTGTGGCTCTAAGTCCTGAGCTCCAAGTCCTATGGCCTCTGTCCTATAGCTCCATGCCCTGTGGCTTCATGCCCTTTGATTCATGTTCTGTGGCTCCACATTCTGGACTCTATGTCCTGTGGCTCCACATCCTGGGCTCCATATCCTGGGCTCCATGTCCTGTGGCTCCATGTCCTGGGCTCCACGTCCTGTGGCTCCTTGTCCTGGGCTCCACATCCTGTGGCTCCACGTCCTGTGGCTCCACATCCTGGGCTCCACGTCCTGTAGCTCCACGTGCTGGGCTCCACATCCTGTAGCTCTATGTGCTGTGGCTCCATGTGCTGTGGCTCCATGTCCTGGGCTCCATGTCCTGTGGCTCTATGTCCTGGGCTCCATGTCCTGGGCTTTACATCCTGTGGCTCCACATCCTGGACTCCACGTCCTATGGCTCCACGTCCTGGGTTCCATGTTCTGTGGTTCCACATCCTATGGCTCCACGTCCTGGATTCCATGTGCTGTGGCTCCACGTCCTGGGCTCTACATCCTGTGGCTCCACATCCTGTGGCTCCACGTCCTGGACTCCACGTCCTATGACTCCACGTCCTGTGGCTCCACCTCCTGGGCTCCATGTCCTGGGCTCCATGTGCTGTGGCTCTATGTCCTGTGGCTCCATGTCCTGGACTCCATGTTCTGTAGCTCCATGACCTGGGCTTCATGTTCTGTGATTCCACATCCTGTGGCTCCACGTCCTGTGGCTCCATGTCCTGGGTTCCACATCCTGTGGCTCTACATCCTGTGGCTCCACATCCTGTGGCTCCAATTTCTTCTGTACATGAATATGAAGAGAGATGGTCAGCAACGGCCACACTATGCTGTCTTAACAGCATGCATTGATTTTCCCTCCTTTCTCCTGCAGGCTAGGTAGGTCCAACAGATCTTGTTAAAAACTGTTTCCCTAGAAACAATGCTCATGACAGGGACAGTGTGCATGTCATCAAGGAAATTCTCTGGAGGAAATACCCTGTGCAACAGTGAGTTTAGTAGATCATGAGTCACCCTGTAGTTGGTCCTGCCCCAAGGCAAGGAGACAGGCCTTTGGCCCCTGTGGTAGGCTTCTAGCAGCCAACACTCACAATGGCAGAATCAGACCCCTGGGACAGGCACCCAGGATCTGGTGGGCCCCAATGGTGTCTGCTACTGCCTCATGAACCCCTGCTCCTTTCCTCTTCTCCGCCTTTGCCATGATATTCTCCCTCTCTGGAAGGATTTATCAGATCTTCCCAACACTCCAACTCCATTCTTCTGGCCCCTGTTCCTTTTACCCTCACTTAACCACACAGAGCCTCCTGTCTCTGAGGCCTCCTTGGGTCTGAACTACACATGTAACATTGCTGGGCGTTATTGGTTCTTCGCCTCGTGAATATCGTTTGCTCCTTCGACACACTTAAAAGTCCGTAACGGTGGTGTTAGGGATTGAATCATGCCCACCAAGAAGACGTGTGGGAGTCCCAATCTCCAGAGCCTCAGAACGCGACCTCTCTTGGAGGTAGGTTGCTCAGCTCGGCGGTTAGCACGAGGTCCTGCTGCAGCCTGATCCAGTAAGACTGTGACCTTAGGAGAAGGCCGATGTGAAGACACAGGCAGGGGAGAACCAGGGGTGACAAAGCAGAGCCCCGGAGGCGCAGCTGCCAACCACAGAGCCAAGGACCGGGAGGCTCTGGAGCAAGCAGGGCCCTGGAGACCCAGATCCCAGACTTCCAGCCAGTCCCTAGTCCATCTCCCTCTTATTTCTTCTTCCTCCTTCTTCCCCTTGAAGATCCTGTGCTTTCCCTGGGCCACCCCGACAACCTCTCCCTATCTGACAGTTGGTGGGACAGTAGCAGCAGTCACAGGGCCTGGTGACCAGGACGTGGGCACCCTGAGGGCCAATCTTCTACCACATTCACTCATCCCAGTGAAAACATTTAGTCATTTACTCAAACCTATGTTGAGCCTCTGCCCTCTGCTCTTCTCCTGGTGGTGATAGGGGCTTGGACAGGGTAGGTAACTGGGCTGGGGTGACACTGCTGGGTTCTGCATCTAGTTGGAAGATGGAGCCGAGAAAATCAGCAGAAGACCACAGAGGAGGCATGTGAGAGGAAGGGGTCAAGAAGATAGGAAGGCCAGGCAAAGTGGCACACACTGTGATCCCAGCAGCTCGGGAGGCTGAGACAGAAGGATCGTGTTCAGAGCCAGCCTCAGCAACAGCGAGGTGCTAAACAACTCAGTAAGACCCTGTCTCTAGATAAAATGTAAAATAGGACTGGGATGTGGCTCAGTGGTCGGGTGCCCTGAGTTCAATCCCCGTGTCAAACAAAGAAAGAGGATAAAGAGTGAGGGGAGGAGGGGGAGAAGATGGAGGTGGATGGAGAGGAGGAAGGGGGGAGGAGGGGAGGAAAGAGAGGAAGGGGAGAGAAGAAGGAGGAGGAAAAGGAGGAGGGGGGAGAGGTGCAGGATGGGGGAGAGGTACAGGATGGGGAGAGGTGCAGGATGGGGAGAGGTGCAGGATGGGGGAGAGGTGCAGGATGGGGGGAGAGGTGCAGGATGGGAGAGAGGTGCAGGATGGGGGAGAGGT
>NW_026000137.1:9654-21953 GCF_001458135.2 Marmota marmota marmota
GGGGGAGAGGTGCAGGATGGGGGAGAGGTGCAGGATCGGGGGAGGAAGCAGTGAAGCCTGTCAACATGGATGAACTTGAAAACATGCCGAGTGAAAGAAGCCAGACGTGAAACATCACATGCTGCAGGATCCTGTCTATAAAATGTCCGGGAGAAGCTGTGGCTGTCAGGGTTAAGAGGTTGGGACACTGACTGGGGTAAGGCATTAGGCATTCAGAGGAGAAGCCATCAGTGGCCACAGAGAGGGATGTAGGTGGGGCAGGGCAGCAGAGCAGATGTCTGGGCAGCAGGAAGAGACCAGCAAGGTTAGGCCCAAGACCACTCGACCTCAGCCTCCCAAGTCACAGGGATTACAGGCGTGTACCACTGCACCTGGATAAATAGTGATGTATGTGTTAAAGATTAAATTTTAAATAAGTATTTGGACCTTTAGTTTTTAAAATTTATTTTTATGTGGTGCTGAGAATCGAACCCAGTGTCTCACACATGCTAGGCAAGCGCTCTACCACTGAGCCATAACCCTAGCCCTTAAATAAATATTTGGGAAAAATATTTGCAAAATATGTGATAACTAAAGGGCAAATCTTCCCACATATAAAGAACTTTTATAAATCAATAAAAATCTGACCATCTATGAAGGGAAATGGCAAGACATTACTAAGAATATTTATTACCAATTTTCCTATTTTTATTGGTGCATTATTGTTGTACATAATGGTGGAATTTGTTATTATATATTTGTACATGCACATGAATATTCCAGTATAATTTGGCCAATATAACTCTCCAGTGTTTCCCCTTACTATAATTTTTTAAAGGGATAAAGGAAAGTGAATGGAGTACTGATACTGACAGATGAGGTAAGGTGGCTGCATCTCAAAATAATGACTCTGAGTGAAAGAGGCAGGACAAGGGAGCACCCAGAGGTGCAGACTGCATGAGCTCAGACTCTAGGAGGTCAAATGCAGCCGCAGGGACGAGCCGTGTCAGTGATTGGACGAGGTAAAAGGTAAGAAGGGGGTGGATTTCAAAAAAGCACAAGGACAATTTGGGGGGTGAAGCACATGCTCGTGAATGGCTTCACCACAGTTGTACGCTTACATCAGAACTTGTCGAATCGGACACTTTAAAGAGATGCAGCAGCCAGGCGTGGTGGGGCAGCTGTAACACCAACAGCTCGGGAGGCTGAAGCAGGAGGATCACACGTTCAAAGCCAGCCTCAGCAATTTAGCAAGGCTCTAAGCAACTTAGCGAGACCCTGTCTCAGAATAAAAATAAAAATTAAGAAGGGCTGGGGATGTGGCTCAGTGGTGAGCACCTCTGGTTTCAATCCCATTACCACATACACACAAAATAAAGAGGAGCAGCGTATGGCCTTCTCACTGCAGCTTCTACAAAAATGGTGGGGCATTATCTAAAAGAAAATGCAAACATCAATAACATAGACTCTTAAAAACTCAGTATCCCTGAAGAAAGAAAAAACAAGGCACCATTTTTCAGCACTATCTTGGCAAAGGTGCTATAACAGAGCTGGGTTGGTTTTGACATAGGACCCAGGAAGCAGGCTGGCCCTTAGGCTGAAACTGGTCCTGCTTGACTTCATGCATGGCCCAGGCCTTCAGGGCTAGTGGCCTCCTTCCCACGGGCTCTGGACAGCAGCAGGAGGCAGTGAGGCAGGCCTCCAGGTCAGCACAGACACCAGGTGGAGGCCCGAGCGGTAGTGAGCGGTCTGCCCCACTCCTTGGCTGCTGACCAGAGCTGCTTCCCAGAGTCAAGTGTGGACCACCGAACACGGCCCTCTGAGCAGCTCCGCAGAGCACGGGAATCGGATTTGAGCCAGAGACAAGCGGCTCAGTGCTGTCCTATTCGCCCAATGAGGACGGTTCAGAGGACACAAAGGTGGCTTCCACCGCTTCTCCAACCATCTCTGCCATGGTCCAAAGAGACAAAGAAAACCACCTGTAGATACAGGACCGACCTTCACAATGAAGGCCTTAAGACGTGGTCTCCAAGAGGATGTTTCCCTAGAGCAGGAGTGGCCGCTGTTTTAAGTCGAACTGAACTAAACCAAGTTTCCGTGTGGACAAGAACTGCTGTAGGCCTGAACTGACCAGAGCAGGAGGGGCCTCGCTCTGCGTGGAAGGCCAGCACACCCCAGGGAGCCAGCACAGGGGCAGCGGTCACTGCTAGCGGCCTCGAGTCTGCCAGCTTGCCCAGGAGCACCAGGGAGAAGCAGAACCCAAGGCCAGGGCACGGATGATTTGCCAACACAGCCACTGACCCCGGATAATGGAGGAGTGACTGAGGACCTTGGCAGTGTCGATAATCGTGATAGATATCTGTGTGGCCCTTCTGATAAATGTTCGTGGCACAGAAGAGCTGATGGAACGGTACGAATAATGATCCTCATTCGTTCTTAGACCTCTTTGCTGAAATTGCCAATTAAGATAGTGCTGGGAGAGGAAGTGATTCCCATCAGCAGAGAAAATGGCTTGAAACCAGCATCTCCAACCCCAGATGCCAAGCGGAGCTGCTGGCGCCCGCAGCAGCTGCTGACCAGCTCTTGTCCCCAGGAATACTGTCTTGGGGCAGACGCAAATGCTCTGTCCTTGAGACGACCCCTGCATGCTGAGGACGTGAATGCCCATGCCCACCTCACCCTGCTGTCCCAGGCCGCTTCTTGACTCTGCCTGGGTGGGGTGCACTGGCCTGCTGGCCCCGTGGGTCACCACTGCAGCCTCGTGGGGCTGTGGTGCAGATAAGGAACAGCAGCAGTGCTGGGTGTCTGTGACAGCTGCCGGGCTGTGTGGAACCTGCCCTGGGGGAGGACATTGGAGATACCCAGGGTCCAGCGGGCAGCACCCTGGCACCTGCACCTATGCCCTGTGGCTGATGGGTTCCCAGCTGTGGGTGGACCCAAGACCCTCCCCGCCATCAGTCACCATGGAACCTCGTCCTGGGGACCACATGTACTCTCGTGGCCCTAGACGGTAAAAGCAGAAAAGCCTCACCCAAAACAGGGCCTATTCCTCTCCTGGGGTTCAGGCAGAAGGTAGTGAAGACCGCAAGGCCTAGGCAAGGGGAATTCGTCCCTCACAGGCTGGGGGCCACAGGTCCAGGGCGAGCTGTGGCAGGACCACACTCCCCCCAGATGCCAGGTAGGACTGGCCCAGGCCTCCCGCCAGCTTCCGGGATCAGCTGGCTCACAGCAGCACGGTGCAGCCTGCACCCCATACCTCCAGGTCCAACCTCCCCACCGTGTGAGGACGCCAGTGCTCGTGGGCTAGGACCCACCCTGATGACCAGCAAAGACCCTCTCTCCAAAAAAGGCCACAGTCTAGGTACTGGGGACGGGGGGGGGGGGGGGGACAATGCAGGCCATGAGACAGGACAAGCAGGCCTGAGCCAGCCTAAAGTGAAAACTACAGAATTTTGTAAAAATACAATAATCCAATATACACACCAGGGGGAAACGGGCTGCGGCATTTATGCAAAAGGTCGACCCAGATCAGACCATTGTACAGAGTATATCGCCCACTTCTCTGGTGCCCAGCCAGATCTGCCAAGAGTTCAGAGTAAAGACAGGACAGATTTACCTCACTCTTACTCCGACAGGTTTGCTACCAGGATTGAGGCGATCGATTAGATATACGCCTCAGGAAAGCTCGGTATTAAACTGTCATTTTGTCAATAAAACGTCATTTCATCAATATAATGTCCGTGTGCCTGAATGTTTCTGCATAATTAATTCTGCTGATGCATTAAGGAATGTTATACACAATATTAATCAAAAAGTAGTGTCAATAGAAGGGTAATATATAAACCCAGATATAAAGATTACAAACCTCTTTGAAAGCTGTATTCCCACTGAGACACTTCTCATCCAGAAATATTTGTATTTTTTTCATAAAACTGCAATTTAAAAAATTAGTTAGTCAAGGAAAAGCAATTAGAGTAACACAGAGAAACCTCTTGGGAAATTAATTTTTTACAAAACATTGTTTGATAAATGGCACTCAGCGTCTACACGTCCTCTGAAGATGAAAGTGGCCATGCCACCATGCTGTGGACAGTTCCACCTCCCGTGAAACTGCTGGTGTCACCACGATAGGCCCCAAGGGCCCTCCCGTGGCACACCAAAGCCAGGCTTGGGAGCTCTGGATGCCTCTGCCCAGGCACCTCCTGCAGGCGGGTGTGTAGGAGCCTGTGAGGTGGGGACGTGACCCTCTCACAACTGGCCTCAGCTCCTGTCCCCAAATCCTGCCCCCCAGTTGCTGATTTCTGTTCTTGCTCTGGCCTGAGGCACTGGGCACCTCCCTTCTCATGTGCCCAGCTGTGCTCTGCCCTGTGTCCCTCTGAGAGGTGACAGAGGAGGCTTTGGGATGCCCCTGAGCCTGCTGTCTGAAGCCTCGCCTTGCCGACAGTGTGTTGGTCGTGGGTCTGGTCGGGGTTCAGTGCCCCTAATCCAGCTCTGTTACCTGCCGTCCCTGGGGCTGGGCCCCATCCTGCCCAGGAGACAGACTCCCACATGTGCAGACGCTGGCTCTGGGCTTGGACACACGTGGGCTCTCGTCCTGATGGCAGGTGCACCAGCTCTGTCACCCTGAACCAGGACTTGGAGGATGCCACTGGCTGCCCCATGTTCTGTGGCTCTCTGTGCCCAGAAAATGCCTGTACCTGGCTGGGTACATAGCTCAGTGGAAAAACCATCTGCCTGTCATGTGTGAGGCCCTAGTTTAATCCCTGGCACCACCAAAAACAAAGCTGCCTGGGCTCACACAGGTTGACGGCAGGCGCGGCAGGGACGGCAGGGGCAGCTTTTGAAAGACCCCTTCCTGCGGGCCTGGCAGATCAGCCTGAGCTACTCCATTCTCCTCACTTGACCCAAAAGGGCCAATCAGGAGGGGGAGTCAGGATTCCCTCCTGGTCACAGCCGGAGCAGCCACCACTGTGAACCTCCAAACCAAGGTCCAGGGAGAATCCAGCAGACTCCCTGGCTGCCTGGCCAGTGCACCTGTCACCCAAGTAGAGCCAACCCTGGTCCCTTCTCACTCCAGCCTGCGTGTCCTGAGGGAAAACAGCAAATCAGACACAGCCTAACTCTGGGGTGAATCTGACTTCCTGCCAGGCTCCTGCTCTCTCTGAGCCTCAGTCTCCAGATGGTGAAACGGGCACCATGGAAATGCTCTCACAGAAGCACAGAGGGGCTCAGGCCACTGCATGGCACGTGCTCCAGGCCAGCACAGGCGGCCTCTGGCTCTCCATTTCAGGTTTCAGGCATGTGCCCCCTTACAAGTCCCACCACCACCACCACCACCACCAGGCACGACTAGTTAACATGGAACAGAAGGTGCCCCGTGAAGGAGCCTGCATGCTCCAAGCGCCTGCTACACACAGGCATTCCCCACACATGCCCTAGTGTCCCCACATCCTGCCTGGGGTTGACATACAGTATCTCCGCCGTAGAGATAAGGAAACTGGAGCAGTGAAGGATCAAGGAAGTTGCCCGGGTCAGGGGACAAGCTGCCGGAGAGCTGCGTGTGTACCTGGACCTGTCCAGCTGCAAAGGTCAGCTGGGTCCCAGGGGACGGCTTCTTCTGTGAAGCATCACCAGCCCACGGAATATGCAAAATGTGGCCAAGTGTCTTCGAGCACCCCCCACACTGCCATCGACCCCAGGGCCCAGAAATACTAGCCACATGCTCCCCCACTGACTGCGCCCCCTGTCCTGTTCCCTGTGCTCCTGCTGTATCACTGACTAGTAAGATCCTGTTCTGAGTCAGTAGCTTATTCCTAATGGATTCCTAAAATAGTTTTCAGTGAGGGAGAGCCTGGGAGTGTCCTGTGCGTTCCAGCCTGGCCTCCTGGGCTGCCGTGATTCTCCTGCCTCAATCTCTTGCAAGGCGGGGCCTACGGGCACACATCATGGTGCCACATTTTACGAAAAATCATCTAACTTTTCCAGTCACAACTGTAACATAAAGATACTGTTGTGAATTGTTTCATATTTGTTTTTCTTTTGTTTCCAGAAACTTGAATGCATTTTAATATGGAGGTTCACATTGTATTAATACAGGGCAGGCGGGTCCACAACTGCAGATCGCCAGATGCAGTCTTTTAAAACCTCTTTAGCTGGCAAGCAGATCTTATTAGTTCTGTATATCATTAAGAGGCCCACGCTCATATCAAATCATCCTTATTAATTTAATTATTAAACCAAATTTGCAATAATTACAATCCCTTTCCAAAGAAAAATTGTATTGTCAATATATTTCCCATCAAGTATTCCTAGGAGCTCACAATTATCTACAGACACATTCAAGCTCTGAAAAAGGTCCCACATGTTAAATATCTCATCTTCTTCCTCTGATACCCTTTGTCATCTAAAAATGTTTTATAATCATTTGGGAGAGGCGAACTCTATTTCTTAAGTTATAGGCCATCAGTTAAAGGAAGGTTGTTTTGATATATTCAAGTCATGAGACACTTCCTATGCATATTTTTTTGTCTGTGTAGGAGCCAAGCAAGCATTTTCGCCTCGTGGCAACGTAAGTGCAAAAGATTCACTAACTAAAGATAAGTGCAGCTGGGTGATCATTCAGGATGATGAAGAGGTGACAGCGATTATCGTGATTAAAATGTGCCCTAAATTACTGTCCAGAAAAGTCGACACCCACGGGGGGCTGCAGACCTCCAGCCACCCATGGGGGAGCCCTGGGGCAGGGAGAGCAGGTCCTCCCCGGCTGGCTCAACACAGTGCAAGGTTAATCGCTGGGATTGTCCCAACTCAGGGCTGCAGGCCTACCACTCTCCTGGGCACCAGCAGCTCAACATGTATTTGATGAAGTTTTTAAAAAACAATGCATTATTTTAAATAGTTTGTTATGCAAATATAAGGTTTATGGGCACAAAGGAGAGGTTCTTCTTTGCTGCAAATTTCAAGAAGTAACTGATCAAATAAATTATGGAAAGATTATATACAAATAAATCCATGATTTATAATGAACGCCAAATGCATAGACTATAAATTCTCATTATTAGATATTTCACTAAGAAGCCAGAGGAAAAGAATACACAAATTAAAAAAAAAAACTAAATAAATATGACAACCAGTAATTGGCTCATTTTAGTTGTCCTGTTCTCACAAATTGCCACTCTCCATTTAGAAAACACGAGCCTACAGCCTGTGTGCTAGAACAGAACAAGGACAGTACTGGTTCTGCAGAGGGAATCGGGTCTAGTATTTGAGAAATAACACAATCCTTACCCCTGTCTTCCAGGACACTCCCTTCCCTGCCCCTGGAACATGAAGGACTGCTCTGACCAGCTGGACTGCCCACCTGTCCACCAGCATCAGCGCTGAGGTGGCATTCCTCCAAAGTGCACACCGTGGCTGAGAATGTCCCATGAGAGTTCATGACAGCAACCAGGCCCTAAAGGGAGCAGCCCAGCAGACACACAGCGGCAGGTCCCTCCATGGCCTCCCTGAAGGACGAGCCTTTCAGCTGGTCCACAGCAACCAGAAAACCGGCTGAGCTACAAGTCCATAAAAAGTGACTGGAGTGTTTAATGACTCAGGAGGTTTTTATGTAATTCTTGAATTTTGAATCCTGGAAGCTGAAGACCAGACACTAACGAGGAGTCAACCAGCCATCTGTCCAGGACAGCCATCTTCTGTGGCTCCCAGGAGAAACCCCAACTCTGGGTTTTTGAGGCTTGGTGGCTTTAGGTGAAAGGCAAGGTCATGCTGCATTGATTTAGTGCATTATTAGCTGTTTATACAGTACTGAAGCAGCACATGACGTATGAAAAATGACTTTCCGATCTCAGAAAATAAATCAGGGCTAGCAAGTGATTCCACTTAATACTTAGCTTTAGCCAGTAAAATATTACACCTGCTATTACTCAGGACAAACACAGCCCCTTCCATTTGTTTATTGAGGAAACCATTTATTTGAGGACATTTAATTGCAATAGTGAAGCCTGACTTGGGGGTTAATCCCAGTTTATCGATGCAATTAAAAGCAGTGTGTGCTGGTCTCATATTTATTATCTAGAGGGAAAATGTTGACACAACCCGGTGTTGAGACCGGTGTGCTTGAGGGTATCTGTGCTGTTCGAGGTGTAAGGTGGGGTTGCCGGTGTGCAAGCAGCCAACACCGCTCTGCTCTGTGTCAGCGTTTGCGTAATCTAATTGGGGAAAGGCTTCTAATTTGATTTTACTTGGAGCAATATGAGTTCAGATTGTTATATAGACCTAGCACTGTTTGGTTTCTTGTCAATGATTCATGGTATTTTAATGCTCAACAGGCAAACACGGAGGCTCCCAGCACGCACTTGGCAGCATTCCACAATTACCTCGCTGGGATTCCACCCGCCCCTTCCCCAACTGTGGCCATGTCCTCCTGCAGTGCATACTTCACTGCTCTGGTCTGGGTCAACTGCTGGGCATCTCCCACCTCACAGCTTGAGTGGGAAGTGGAGAGGCTGGAGTCCACAGCCGCTCGGGACCTTGCTGGGATTCATCTTGAGACATGGCCTGCAAAAGCAAGTTCAAGATCTTAAAGACATCTCTTAGGAAGCACTTCCCAACTCATTTTTCCATCCAACATTACCCTGCCACCAAAGCCGATAAGAAGCCTGCCAGAAAAGAAAACGACAGGCTAAGATCCCCAAGGGACACAGATGCCAACCTCTTCAGCAAAACACTGGTAACAAGTTCAAGAACACATCAAGAGGATCGTTGGCCATGATCCAGTGGGATCCATCCCCAGGATGCAAGGATGGTTCAACAGCACAAATCAATAAATGTGATACCCAACTTTAAATGAAGGAAGGAAACAACCATATGATCTTCTCACTAGATGCATAAAAAGCATTAGCCAAAATTAATGTCCTTTCCTGGTAAACACATTCTACAAAGGTAGCCCAGGAACTGACATTATTTAACATAATAAATTCCATATGTGATAAATTCCACAGTTAAGACACCCACAAGGGTGTAAAGCTGAAAGCCTTTCTTCTACAATCAGGAACAAGACAAAGAAGCCCACTTGAACATTTCTAGTTAACATAGTGCTACAAGTCCTAGCCAGAAAAATTAGGCAAGAGAAAAAAATAAAATGCTTCCAAATTGAAAAAAAAAGAAAGAAAATTGTTTGTTTGAAAATGACATCATTGTATATAAAGAAAACTCTAGACTCCACCAAAAAATGTTAGAATTAATAAACTAATCCAGTGTTGTGGCAGAACACAAAATCAACCTATAAATATTAGCAGCATTTCTATAACACTAATGATGGATTATCTGAAAAGGAAATTAAGAAAACAATCCCAGTCACGTGAGCATCGAAAATAATAAAATGCTTACATAAAAATTTAACCAAAGAGGTTAAAGATATGTATACCAAAAACTATAAAACATTGATGAAAGAAACTGGAGAAGACTACAAATAAATAAAAGGAGATACCAAGTTCATGAATCAGAAGAATTAAAATTGTTAAAATGTTCTATTACACAAAGAGGTTTGTAGATTCAATGCAATCACCATCAAAATTCCAATGGCCTGGGTGGGGATAGCTCAGTTGGTAGAGTGCTTGCCTTAATGCACAAGGCCCTGGGCTCAATCCCCAGCACCACAAATAAACAAATAAACAAACTGGTTTTAAAAAACCCTTTTCCCCAATTGGTTATGATTCTCATTTTCCTTGTTACATTTCTATCATTTTTATTTTTGCTTTTCAATTATTTTCAATTATTTTTTTAGTTGCCAATGGACCTTTTATTTATTTGTATGTGGTGCTGAGGATCAAACCCAGGGCCTCACACGTGCCAGGCAAGCACTGCGCCACTGAGCCCCAGCCCCAGCCCCAGCCCTGCTTTTTAATTTCTGTCTTCTGTCATATTTGTTTTAATGTCTGCCTATCTGGTTGGATTCGTTTCCTTTTTAAATTTTGCTCCTTTTGACATACGAAATGAAGCAGACCTGCCTGGAGGTCCTCACGGCCCTTCTCCTCCCGTCCTGTCCCCTCTGCCCCTCTCCGCCAGCGGCACACAGGCCTGTCCTCTCTTCCTTGCCTCCGAGGGCCTCCACGCTCCTGCTAACCTCACACCACCTGGTGGATGTGGGGTGTTCCAGAGGTACTGGGGCTCGAGCCCCAGCTCTTGAATGGCAGAGAAAGCTGCCGCGGTGGCGAAGGGCCTGGTTTCCAGTCAGAAAGACCCAAACTCTAGCCAGGCATGGTGGCACGTGTCTGCAGGTGCAGCTACTTGGGACTGAGGCAGGGGTCTCAGTAAGTGGAGGGCCGCCTCAGCAACTTAGACTCCATCTCAACAGAAAATAAAAAGGGCTGGGAATTGTAGCTCAGTGGTCAGGTGCTTGCCTAGCCTGCCTGAGGCCCTGGGTTTAATCCCCCTACCACAAAAACAAGCACAGGCTCTCTCCTGCTTACAGGTCTCATCTCTAAGTGCAAATGGCAATTATTTCCCTTCCAGGTCCTGGACCCCAGAAGTCCTGTTGCAAAGGTCTGCTGCCAGGAGCTGCAAAGCAAGAACTGTGCTGAGCAAGAAGAACACAGACTCAGGGTCAGATAAGACTGGGTTCACCTTCTGGCTTTGCCACTTGCTAGATGTGCAATTTGGGGCAAATCCACCAAAACTCTGTTTCCTCACCTGTAAATGGGGATAAGATCAAACCTGACAGTCGACTTGTATGGGATTCTCAATCAATTTTAATCCCGTTCTTCTCCACTGAGCTTCTGCCATATTTTTAAAAGCACAGATAAAAGTGTCTCTCTTATACTTGGCTATTGTATCACTCTCATAGTCTCTGTGGGGAAGACAAAATAGAATTTTCACAGGGTGAGATGAAACAGAAAGCCAAACAAATTAAGCAAGTTGCCAAAGTAATAGCTGACAAAAGCCAGGGCAAGAGCCAGGACTAGCCATCCTTGTTGTGTAGCACAGAAAAACACCAGAGTCAGTGGCTGTTTCTCAGCATCCTGTGGAATGCACGCACCATGGGCTTCACGCTGCTGTCCTGCCGGGGTCTCCTGAGCTGACGCTGTTCTCTAGTTCTTTCACACATGCCCACCTTTCCTTATCCAAGGAGCCCTTGAGTTCCTTGAGCACAGAAAAGGAGGTTAAGCTGCCACCTCATCATCCTTTAGAAGGAAGTGGGTCACAAAGTGGCTTAATAAGTGCTTGCTCTCTTGGATCCTGCTAAATAGCCTACTTGGGGCGAAGAAAGCAGAACATGTACCTGCAAGTGTCACCGGGGGCAGGGGGCAGGTGAGGTGCTGTGCATGAATAGGGAAAGGTAGGAAGAGGTTTGCAGACGCTGACACAGCAAGCTCTCACTCAAACCCAGCAGGTCGCCCTTCAGCTGACCCATCTTAGACCACTGCTCTGATCAAGTCCAGACAAGCAGCAAGATGAGAGCAAAGTCCACCATTCTGCTCTAGAGGAGCTCTGTTCCCAGGATGGACCAGGAGCTGCTGGGGGTAGGACAGCAGATTTCTATAGATGGGGGTCATCAAGTACTCTCTGATTGCCAAGGATTGCCCCCACCCCTGGAATCTGTGAGACAATCACAACTAATAAGGAGGAGGAGAAGGGCAGATTCTGAACTCTCCCAGCCCGTGGGTTGGAGTGGACAGAGATGGTCTGCCTGTTGTACTTCCCCAGGAAGAGCTAATCAGTGGTGGTGGTCAGCACTAGAGATATCTGACAGGTCTCATTGGTACCCTTCTGCTTGGCAGGGTCCTTCCCAGAGGTGCCAAAGGAATGAGTGCCCCTCCAATGGACCTAAAATCTCCTTTCCCTTAAAAACTATGATTGTATCAAAGACACGCCGCCTCCCGCGCTGTATCCCCGAGAAGAGATGTAACAAGGGGAGGAAGTGATTTCTGAAAGGAGCACTGGCCAAGAGTCAGAAAGAGGCGCTGCTCCTGCCCTGGGCCTCGGCAAGACCCTTACTTAACCTCTCTAGTTTCCGACCCGACTTCACCCCAGCGTCCCACAGAGGTCAGGACCAGGACCTTCCAGGAAGGGTTCCGCAGGAAGTCTCAGGCCCCTTGGCTCAGACCCTTGTCAGGACCCCGGAAGGGATCCCAGGGAAGGATTTCTCCCTGCGGGAGGTCGAGGCCGCCTGGAGGAAAGTCTGGTTAGGATACACCGAATGGACCCGTTTCTAACTTCCTTTCCTAGGGGAATGGGAGAGGAGCAGACAGAGAGGGCTCCCGGGCGGCCGGGAATCTAAGGAGACCCGCTGCCAGTTTTGGAGCCTAAAGGCTGGTGAG
>NW_026000137.1:21978-30850 GCF_001458135.2 Marmota marmota marmota
TCCAGCCGGGCGGGGGGGAGCCTGGGGACCCAGCGCGGGCCCGCGGAGCCGCTGGGAAGGGGCACCGCAGGAAGCCGCAGCCTCATAAATCCGCGTGGGAGGAATTCACTCCTTTTCAATTAATTAAGGGCTGGGGGCCCCCTCGCCCACTTAAGCTGAATTCGCGGTCACCGGCGTGGGGTGCTTGTGGGGACAGCACCATCGAGGTGGCGTCGGGTGTGGCCCCACGTGCAAAGGCGCCCGCCTTGGGTGAGGGCTGCTGCGTGCGCAGAGAAGAGGTCGAGACCCGCAGAGAAGACTGGTCTAAGGCCATCTATTTAAAAAGCCATTTTAAAGTCTTGGCGGGAGGCGGAGGAACAGGCGGTTCCAGGAGAGCCCGCGGTCTGCACTCCAGAACCAGGCCCCCAGCCTGGCAGGCTCCCCGCCCCCGAGGGCAAGGGGTGACCACGCCGACCATCCCCTGTGGCGCACACGAGGCCGGGGGGACCCTCTGCGGGTCTACTTAGCCGGGAGCCATCGGTCCATATTTAAAACCGAAAGATGCCCAAGTGTTGCAGCCGAAGGGACCGCGTGGTGCCCACCAACCTCAGCAAGGAACCGCGAGGCGGCCAGGTGGTGCATTCTGGCCAGATGTTTAAGACAGATGAGGATGAGTCGTTAAAACCCACATTATATAGTCCTGTCGGGTATCAAACTGCATGCGCTGACCCATATATTCTAACTGGAAACCGACTCGAGTCACTTAAAATATTGCAACGTCGATAGGACTAATTAATTGGAAATAAGAAACGAAAGAATACAATTAAACGAGAAGAGAATCATTTTCTAATTTAATAGAGGGACATTTATAAAGATCACAAGCTAAAAGGCATCGAATGATCCTATCGACGTTCTACTAAATCAGCCCGCGGCCTGCGTCGGGAGGACCCGGCGGGCGCCGCATCCCTGCCCGGGATGTGGTGCCCGCGAGGATTTTGCTTCTGCCACAAACGAACTTTTGCATCCGTCCGACTGGAGAGACGCCAGCCTGCCCACAGGACTTGCTCTTCCCCGCCGGTGGCTCAGACCTGGCCGCGCAGACCGCCCTGAGCTGGTGGAGTCCTGCCTCCCGGCCAGCACGGATATATTACAACCAAATCACTAATTGGAAAATGAAGTTGTCAATAAAGCAGCGCCCCGTGTATACAGTATCCTAAATATTAAGGTATTTTATTAGACCCATTTCCTAACAGTAATTTATTGCGATAAAACAGACACTGCAGGTCCCCTTAAATTGTCTTTTCATAATGAATAAATTTAAGCAGGCTAATTAATATATAAACTAGCCCAATTTGTCAAGTTGATTTGTATTTTAGTTAATTGTGAAAGTAATTACCACATGGTCAAATTAACAGCTTTCTGGAAATGACCAAGCCTGAGGTTTTATTTCCTTCCTGGGTGAAGAAAATTCATTTTTCCAAGCTCTTGATGTGATGAATAAAAGTCATAAATCTGGGTGATTGGTGCAGGCAGAGTCTAAATGGCTTCATATTTCATTTTAGGTTTAATAGAAATATTCATGCTCTGTTTTAATGAAATTAAATTGAGGGGGGATGGGGCTGGGAGGCGGCAGTGGCTGGGGGCTTAAAGGGACAGCGCACATTTTCATCCCCCGCCCACAGGCCAGGACGCCCACGTCACCTCCACCGGCCACCGATCAGCTCACTCCCTCCAGCCTTAGCCTGAGCAGGGCGGGCCTTTCCGCCGCCGGGGCAGGGGCGGCTTTGGAGCCTGCCCACCTGCGGCAACCGGAAGGCCACCCGGTGCCCTCTCCCACTCGCTTGCCGAGCCCTACGCAAAGGCTGGGTCTGCCACAGCTGTGAATGTGATCCCGCCCAGTTGTCACTCTCACACCCCGCTGCCAGGTCTGGCCGGTCCTCACCCTGCCCCAGCAGGTCCCGGGTCTCTGTTCCTTCCCATGCCAGCTGTGACGCTTGGGAAAGATGCTGAGCCACCCAAGAAACTGAGGACCCCTAGGCCCCTGCCTCCTGCTCCCGCTGGCCACTGCCCTGACACAATCCGCTAGGCTCGGGTCTCCTGGAAAGTGACCCCGCAACCCTGATGCAGGGCTCGGTGACACTGCCCCAAGAGGTCCCTTCTCCGCCTGCAGGGGAAGGAGGCTAAGGGAGGCGGCTCTCAGGCACCACAACTTGGATGCGCTCACTGTCACCCTGCTGCTATGTGTTTCAGGGTCCCCAGCTGTCAGCCACTCTGGGTGCTCTGGGATGTGGAGTGAAGTCCGCCAGTGTCCCTCGGCCCCAGGGCAGTTCTGGCCAGCCGGGCCCCTTAATGGAGCTGATCTGTGACTTGTTGATTTCCCCTGAGCAAATAAGGCTTTGATGCAGTCCCAGCAAGAGTGGTTAGCTGATGAATTGACGAAAACTAATCAGCTTTATTGGGAAACAGGTTAAGGGCACAGGCGTGTCAATAACTCTCAGCCTGACCCCCTCGTCCATTAGCTGCGGCAGGCTGATTAGAGTGAGAAGACCCTCTCGCAGTTTGCACTGAAATTGCTTTCATAAACTCACCATTATTAGCAGTCGATGCGAGCAGCTAATCTAGAGAAGACATCCAGGCACGTCACATCTATCATCCGGGTTTATGTATCATTATCTCATTTACAGAATGTCTCAGTGTAATATGTGTTTTTGGCAATAGGCTTGGCCCTATGCCTGGGCTGCGTCGCTCTTTTTAGCCGCACAGTGGAGACCTCGGTAAGGGTCCGGTCCTTTCCTCACGGCCAGTCCTGGAAATTCGCGTGGTCGGGAGAATTGGGAGCCACCCTGCACACACAACACACAACACACCCAGGCTCTCAATGCGACCACGCAGTCTCGGGAGCCGACCTCCAAGCCTGAGAGCATGGCTGTTACCCTCTCCTGCAAGTTTTTGGCCCAAAGTCTGGTTCTGTGTGTACACCTCCAACCTGGGAGCCTGGTGTGAGTTCAAGGTTCTGCCCTGGCCCTGAATCTGTGAGGCCCCAGTGGTGTGCTAGCTGCTCTCATCTGCTCCGGGAATAGGGCAGCATCCTCCTTCCTCCGGTCTGCACCAGCAGGGTGCAGAGACTCAGTGACCAGCCACAAGCTCTGAAAAGACCTGCTTTCCTCCCTGGCTCCTGCCAACCAGCCTGACTTTCCCTTCTCTGGGCCCACGGTGCAGTTCTCTTCCTCTGGTGGCAGTGGGGCCCAGATGTGCCAGGACCGGGAGCTGGCCACCTGTTCTGTCCGGTAATTATTTTAATGCAAGGGGCCCAGAGTCACTGGGTTTGAGCCTCCTGCAGCGACAGACGGCTGCGGCTGCGGGGCTATTGAGAGCTGTGGGCCTTTCAATGGAATTTCCCAGATGGGCCAAGGGGAGGCAGGGGCGGGCCACCAGGGCCCTTTAACGAGTTCATTAGCCAAATTATCTTGCCCGTAGCACAGGGCCCTGGAGACTGTGGGGGAGATGGAGGAGGGGTTCTCTTGGTCCCTCTTTCAGTCTTGGGTTTCTGCAGGACCAGTGTGAGGAGTAGGGAGAACTGCCACCCCCTGGGCGTTGGAAGAGAGAAGGCGCGTGTAGTTCAACTGCAAACCGACACTCCCTGGCACACCCGGTCAAGTCTGTCAAGACCCTGTGGAGAAAACATTATCAGAATCATGCAACGAGGAGATTTAATATCATAAGAAATGCAGTTGACCCAGACTCCAGATTGTCTACAACAGAGTGTCCTGCCCTCTGGAGACTTAGTTTGTCCATCTGCAGAGTAGGGGGTGGGGTGGAGGGCAGGATATGTCCTCACGGTGTATGAGAAGCACTGGATGAGCCTACAGGAGAAGGTACCTTGCAAGTGTGCCGCGTGCCGGCTGTTCTGGCAGGCCTTGCGGCAGGCAGAGTCAGTTTAAATCTGGGTCCCCTCCTCACACTGCATGTGACCTTGACCTGTCAGGGCCTCACACTCCTCCTCCTAGGTAATTCCTCTTCCCTTCCCTGCCTGGTGGTGCAGACCAGCTTCCCTTTGCCCTCCAGAGCACACGCCACCCAAACCCAAGCTGTCCTAAGAAAGGTGCAGGCAGGGAAGAGGGGGGAACCCAGCCAGGCCCGTGGGCAAGGACAGCCCTTCTGGGATTTCATGGCTCAGCTTTGAATCACACCTGTGGGAAGAGGTGTGGGCAGGGTCCAAGAGATGAACTTGACCACAGACACCATCTGCCCAACCTGGGACCCCCTCCCCCGGCTCTGGGGCCAGAGCAGAGGAGATCCCAGTCCTCTCCTCTCCCCCCCCCGCCCCTGCAGCCAGCAGCCAGCTTCTGCCATCTCAGCAACTACTAAATAGACCAATTAGCTAAGACTTCCTGCCATTATCTAACGTGGATTTGGACATTAGCGTGCTACTATTTGACCATAATTTCGAGTCAGAATGCACTAAAAAATTCACTCACTGAAGCATTAAAATGTTCCCGGGCAACATCTGTTTTTGTGTATTTGGGCTTCTTCCCTGTGTTTTGCCCCAAACTCACCAGCCTGTAGGCCAGTCTCACAGCCTAGCAGAACTGCCTGTCTGGTGTGACTTTCTCCTCCTCCTGCGGGGGGGGGGTGACAGGTGGATTAGAAAGGTGTGCTAGTGGACTCTTCAGACTTGACAAGAACACTGTGGAGATTTTATGAAGTGGCCTTCAATCACTAAGTCGCGGAAACTGGGCTTTTGTGAGGCACCCAAGCATTGTTCACTGTCTTAAAACCGATGGTTCCGTGCAAGCCTCACCAGCACTGGAGGTCAGATCTAGGTAGTTTAGAGAGGGCTAGTGCAGGGGCATTCTGACATAGCCCCCACCCCCGTGTGCATTTGTTATCTGCCTTGATCCTGACAGTATGGAGTGAGGGGCCACGCAGGAGCCTGCAATGAATGACAAGTGGGAATCCCCTAGCAAGGACACAGCTTTCTCGAGGAGCCTTCCTGGGCTGAGGGAGCTCCCCAGCATGGCTCAGAAGCTGCTGAGCCCCCTCACCTCTCCCGGTTTGTTTCTCCATGTGGCCCTGAGCTTCCAGTCTGTGTAAGAGAAGAAGTTCGGACAGGGCTCAGCCCTGGGCAACCTGCTGGGCCCCCTTCTCTTCATGTTCAGGGAAGCTGGGCATAAAGCAGAGATCTTGGTATCTGGAGACATTTTTGAAAATAGGAGGCCCAGTTGTTTCAGGGTTTCGTGTGTTTATAAGCTGCAGCTTCTCCCGGACTCCTTACCAAGCCCTGTTTGGGCTCAAAGGGCAATATGATGTCCAGGTGTGCAGGGCAAGGCCAAGCAGGAGAGAGCTGGAGGTGGACAAGGCCCACCTGTGGTTTCAGTGTGTGTGTGTGTGTGGGGGGTCTTCTGATTGCTGTATCATAGGCTCCCCTTTCCAGACCCCTTTCAGTGCCAGGCTCTAGGGTCAATGAGGAGGTCAGCAGATCAAAGGATGGCCCCTGGGGGCTCTGCAGGCAGGGTGAGTGAGGGAACTGATAGAGCCCCCTCCCCTGAGCTCGCCTTCCGGTGACCCAGGTGTTCCCTTTGAGCCTGCGTGCCCCCAGGCTGGGATGCTTATCCCCGAGGCGGTTCTGAGCACTGACGTCTGTGGCAGGAACGAGGTTGGGGCACCTCCCTGGGTCCCTACTGGCCCTCCTGCCCCACGGCTCTGAGACTTCTTGTGCCCACTGCCCTGACGTCGGTCACACAGCACCCCAGCCTCATTTCCTGAAGGGAAACCTCTAAAGGTTCAGTGGAGATTGGAGTGTGTTGACCACGTTGCCCTCCAGCCACGCAGTGCCCCTCTTCCCCTAGGCTCACCTCCGGTTGAGGATAGTTGTGCTGGCCGCTTCTCACAGAGGGAAGAAGTTTACAGATGAGGAGTCAAGGGAGGAGACCTTCCTTCTGTCTGTGACGGTGAAGGTTTTCTCCCAAACCCTAACAGCTCCCCAACTTCCGGTGTGATCGCGGTGTGAACGGGAATGGATTGCAGCCTCTTTTCCTTTTATGCATGTATACACTACTGAGAATGTCCAGGCAGGGAGGGGCCGCTATGGGAGCCCCATCAGGGAACCTGGCCTCCCTCGGGAACCTGCTCTAAGGACCAGATTCTGCTACCTGGGGATCCAGGGTTAGGAGCACTGTGTGGAGCAGACTTTTGATCCCTCATTGTGGCCCTTCCCCAGATTCAAGCCCAGCTCCAGTCTTCCCCAAAGCCAGGGTGACTGGGTTAATACAGATACAGGGAACAGGAAGAGACCCAGTGCACATTGTAAACCACACGAAGACCCCAGACTTCCGGAGCGCTCCCATACAATTTACAGAGCACCTCCAATGTGTGTTCACCGATTCTCAAATGGAAACAGAATATATAACCACGTTGAAGCCCTGTGGCCCCACAGAGTCCATCTGGCTACCCCAGCTCTTCCAGATAAAGAAACAATCCATCAAGTCAGGGAGCCTGGATGAACCAAGCTGCAGTCAAATGGGCCCTTGGGATGACCCCTCTGCCCACAGGTGGTAGGGATCAGGTGGGGCTGGACCAGGTGGACCTGCACCCATGGGTCGTCCCAGAAGTGGTTGGACTGGCAAGTGCTCTCCCAGGTCCAGACTGTGTGTGTGTGTGTGTGTGTGTGTGTGTGCTGGGGGGAGGGGTTGAACATGGTTTTTGCAGAAAAGGGTGCAAACAATTCCTCTGGGAGTCATGAGAATTCAGGGTGACTCGGATGAGGAAGTGTGTGGCTTGACCAGTCTACATGGCACCTATCACCAGCTAGAACAACCCTGGCAGTGCCCATTTGAGGTCAGAAAGATGAAAGGAAGTTCTCTGAGATCCATCTTGGGAAATTTCTTCTGCAGACCCTCTCTTCTTCCCTCTTAAAATCCCTCCTCTTGGGACCAACTGATCCGTCCCCAAGTGGGGTGATGAGGTGGGGAAAGGCAGGTCACACTGTGAGCCAAGTCCTGCAGGTGAAGGGGCCAAGACTGCAATCCCCCGGCCCCTGCCCCCAGAGAGAGCAATCCTTATTCTCCAAGGGCGACCGAGGACCCCGAACAGGAGGCTAAGAATCTCAGGCCTCCCCCATGGGAATGAATGGGTGGGAAACAGAACAGATATCCACAGCAGGTGGGCAGCAGGAAGGACCTCCCAGTCCTTCCCAGGCTTGACTATAGGTGAGTCTCCACCTCCTGCAACCTGAACGCTAGAAAATGGAAATGACTGAAGATCCTTCTTTGGGTGCCACAGCCAAAATGAAGGAGATAACTACAGAAAGCACATGGTAGGTATTCAAGACATGTGCTGCTCTTGAGCATGCTCCCCAAACCCTCTCAGGTAGGACTGCACTCCTATCACCCCAAGACTTTGCATCTAAAGACAGGACAAAAACAGTGGAGATGCTTTCTGTTTATCGGTAATTACCTTTGGGAAAGCTATATAGCATTTACCCCAAGCTGCTTCTGCTACCCTCCCAACCTTCCACCCAGTACTGTGTGTCTCAGAGTTACCCTGTTATGATGAAAAAGAAATACAACTCATGCCAACAAAGTTGAGGTATCAATTTCCACCTAAGTAAAAACCTAAGTCTTTTGAAGAGAAATTACATGGTCCTTATATTTACTTTTTTTTTTTTTTAAATCCCTCTTGTGCAATCTGACCTGCTATTTTTAAAGTTTGCCTGGAAAGACTTTTCCCTTGGTCCCCCACCCTTCCCACAGCCCCTTCCTGTGCTTTTACTCCCCTCTCACCTGCCTAGGAAGCCACAGCTTTAGGAACTGACACTCCTCCTTATGCCCTGCCTATTTGGGAAAGATAACGGTCTAATGGAGCTATTGACCCAGCCTGGTGTTGGTGACCTGTTGACTTCCCAACCTGCCTGTTGATTCTTCAGAAGCCCTTAGAAATCTTTTTACTGTAAATATTTGAGGTGTGTGTGTGGGGGGGGTGGGGAATGAAGTCTGGATTCTCACTCCACTACCTTGTTCAGTCACCGGAAGCCCCTTCTCCCCGGTTTTCCGGCTGTTGCCTGCTTCTCCCTCCCTCCAGCTCGTAGGGGCTAGCCAAGTCAGGAGGGGCCGACTTGGGGATGACTCCCGGCCAGGTGCTTTTTAGCTCAGTGGTAGGGGAGTGGTCTCCTTCACGTCCATCAGCATCCCTCCGCAGAGAGGAAGAGCTTTGCTAATGTGGTCCCACTCCATGGCCCCTGGATGATGTTTCCAAGCAGATGTGGGTTCTGCAGTCCAAGGTGCAGACTCTGCGCTCTTCGCCTTGGCTGGGGTAGGGCTCCCAGCGACCATCTGTGGAAGCCAACTGACGCGCATGTTTACACCCCCAACCCCGGACGCCCACACACCTGAAACGCAGGGGACTTCCCAGAGCAGATAAAAAGATTCAACCTGCTCAGGGTGGGACCCGGACACTCCCCGCTGCGCCCGGAGGTCCTGGAGCAGGAAGAAGCTGGGACCACACTGTCGTCCCTGTGCTTGTCGCGGTCATTTAGCAGAGCAGCCAGATTTGGGAGCAGCGTGGGTGTTCAGGGACGCACCCGACTCTGGAGGCAGAAGAGGACAAACTAAGAGGCGCTGCGGAGGCCTCGCGGACTAGCCCTGCTGCCTTCGGAAGGCGCGAGGCCAACACGAGACGAGGTGTCTAGCCGCCGGGCACTCACGGGGACCCAGGGGCCACACACGGGAGGGCAGACAGAAAACAGGGGTTGAGCCTCTGAGTCCTCCAACCCCAGGCGCTGTCCCCGCCCTGCCACCTCGGCTCAACACCCTGGGCTGTTTAGGACCTGGAGGCGCAGGGGCGGGGCGACAGGCGGCTGGACGGTGACAGGTGCGCCCCTCGGCCAATCGCTGGG
>NW_026000137.1:32515-35224 GCF_001458135.2 Marmota marmota marmota
GCTGGCCGGCCAGCACCCGGCGCTCTCCTACTCATACCCGCAGGTGCAGGGAGCGCACCCCGCGCACCCTGCCGACCCCATCAAGCTGGGCGCCGGCACCTTTCAGCTGGACCAGTGGTTGCGCGCATCCACCGCGGGCATGATCCTGCCCAAGATGCCGGACTTCAACTGTGAGTACCCGCGCAGCCCTGGCTGCCTGCCGTGCGCATCCTTCTCTACCCCGCACCTCCTGGGTCTCTGCGCTGGACCCCCAACGAGCTGTGGAAGTGCAGTGAACCGTCTCTGCTCTGCCCCGGGCCTGTGAGGCCCGGAGCGGGTTCCGCGGTGTGGAAGTGGAGGCGAATTATTAAAATGGCCACGGCGAAGGCCTTGCCTTCTCTTCCTCTCTTAACGGGAAGGGGCCGCTGGAGGTGTGAGACTGGAATCTAATGATTAACCTGCAGGCTAGAGGAGAAGGAAGTGGCGAAGGAAGCCAGCCGAAGAGCTCCCTGAATTAGGCAGGCCTGGGAATGGGGGGTCACTGAAACCAGGGGCTTTTCCCTGGGAAAACGAACGTGGCCCCGTCCCCCCTTGCTGGGCTATTGAAAGACCCTCAGCCTCTCCCAGGAGAGGGAGATCCTGGAACAGCAAGAAAAGGGGGCTCCCAGGAGCTCATGGATGCAAGGCCAGGGCTCAGGCACTCCCCTGGCCCTTGCCCAGGCATTCCCCTCCTCCAGAAGGATGCTGGGTCTCCTTGTGATGTCCAGGAGGCCTTGTGTGGGATTCTTAAGCAGCAGGTGCCTGCCCCAGAATCGGGGAGCCCATCAATTAGGAGCCCCTCTCCAAGGTGGGAGCAAGCCCAGGAGTCCCTGGGCTGCCTGGGCTTCTTAGCCATCCCCAGGGGGACACCTCCTGAAGGCCAGGCCAGGTTCTGGTTTTACTGGCAATCAGGACTCACTGGGCAGGCACTCATCTCAGGCTCCCCTGCTTGGCATCCCACCTGGGTAGGATGGCTTAGAGTTAGGCCAGAACAGAAGATGTATATGGCTTTATGCTTTCAGCCGCCAAACACCCAAACAAAGAGACCCCATTGTTTCCGTCTGAGTGGATTTGTTTAGACTGGGGGATGAAGGCACAAGAGGGGGAAAAGCAAAAGAGAAAACAGAAATAAACACTTGCCAGGATTCGGATTCCTCTGTTAGAAGCCATGGTTGTGACTAAACAGAAAAGCCAGGACCCCAGAGGGCTGGAGGAGTCACAGGGGGGTGAGAGAATCCAGCCTGCTGTTTGTCCACAGCACCCCCACCGCTTTCCCCAAGCATGGCTCCCAGAAGGCCTTACTGACCACCCATCCCTGTCTTGAAGAATCAGCTCCTACCTAAAAAGAAGGGGAAAGCCTCTTTCCCACTTCAGGGGGAGGGCTGAAGCTCAGATATCTCAAACTCTGCTGGTCCTGCCCACTAGGCCCAGGGTACCCTCTGGGTCTGGACACTGAGCCCAGCAGACCCCATCTGATGCAAAGCCACCCATGGCTTTCCTGTAGCTTTATGACCTGCATTGCCCAAAGCCTGGGGTTCTGGTTGTCCACTGAGCAAGGCCTGGTCTCCATACAGGCCTCCTAGAGCATAGGTTCCCTGGCCACCCAGGTGCTTTCTGGGCCTTCATGGGACCTAAGGTCAATTAAAATGGAATTCCCTTGCCAACACACCTCATCATCTCTAATTCCTAGTCTTGGTGAAATTAAACACACAGCCAGTTCTAAATTTGGAAAAGGAACCGGAGCTCCATGATCCTAAAGGGCAATAAGAAATGCAGGCTAGGAAGATAGAGAGTGTTCCAAGAGGCCTCCCCTCTCGCCTCTGGAAAACCTGCTTGGGTTCCTTTAACTGGTTGTCTCTGCCCATGGGATGGCACTTCCTAAAGGATCCCTTCCAGCCAGTGTTTTAATTAAAGTTCTAATGTCTTGTCAAGTTGGGAATTCGCCCTTGTTTAACTAAAGCAGGGGGCGTGGGCCTGCCTATAAAGCAAATTGCCCGTCCCCGGGGAGCCTGAGCTCATCCCAGCCCGGGCTGGCCTCTTTTCTTTCCTTTGCTTTCTTTCTTTTATTGTCTAACACTTGTCAGACTCCTGGGAAATCAAGGGAAGTCTCGTTTTGAGGTCATAAAATTCTCTGTGATGTAACCGTGTGAAATTATGTAAATAAAGCCGACAGGCCTCTGGAACACACAGCAAGCCATCCACCCACGCCTTGGCCTTTAATTTGGGTAATGAGAATTATCCTGAAAAGGCTTCCAATCTCCTCTGGCTTTGTCCCCTGCAGCTGAGGAGGGGGTTGTCAAGAATACTTGAAGCAGGGAGGGTTCTTGACGAAGACCAATCTCTAGGTCCCAGGTTTGGTCTCTTCCCATCCTTTCTCCCTCCTTTTTTATTTTTTATTTTTGTTTTGTTGTTATGAGTTTGCTTTGCCATTCTCCTGTTCTGTTTTAAGGAGGTGGTGGTGGGAACCCTGCACCAGCAGGACCCGCTTCCCCCCAAACCGGTGTGGATTTGGGCAGCGAGAACAGGGAAGGAGGGGGTTCCTCTGGGCCCTCTTCTCTCGCCTTCTGGTCAACCCTCTTCCTACCAACCTACCCACTCGGGCAACAGGCTTTGCCCCAGACAAAACGATTGACCCTGCAGTTCAACCGAGGGTCTGGGTCCTGGGTCCCTTCTTCCTCCGGAGTGGGCACT
>NW_026000137.1:36834-40966 GCF_001458135.2 Marmota marmota marmota
GGAGAAGGGCGAGGAGGAGGCGCTGGGGCCGCCGGCGTCTGGGGACAAGGCCAGCGGCCGTCGCCTGCGGGACTTAAGGGACAGTGACCCCGAGGAGGACGAGGACGAGGACGACGAGGACCATTTCCCCTACAGCAACGGCGCCAGCGCCCACACCGTCTCCTCCGACTGCTCCTCGGAGGAGGACTCGCCGCCCCCGCGGCCGGGCGGACACCAGCCCCCGCCCCAGTAGGAGTCCGCGGCCGGCGCCCACCCTCCTCGGACCAGCCGTCCGTCTGCGCGGGGCCTGGGGCTTCTGACAGCGCTAGAGAGACGGGCGGCTCCAGCTGGGACCGTGGTTGTGTTAATTTGGGGTAGTGTTGGCGGGAGGTGTTTGGGAGGCCTCCCGTCTTCCCGCGTCTGAGAAGGCGGAAACCGACAGTGTTAAATGACCTCTGAAACTTGAAACCTTCTCTGGAAATGCCATTCTGATGAGTATTGGAAAGGGTTTTATGCTTATGTATCTTATGGGGAGAAATGTGTGCCATGAGCAAACTGCTGGAAATTTCAGAACTGTACTGTCTTTATTTTTGTATATTGTATTTATATATAAAGAAAGAACCGTCTACTTATGCATGCTAAATTATTATTTAGCTTCTCCCATCGCCCAGGATGGAATGTAAAATAAAATGGTTTTCTACTTGATAAGCGTGCAGATCTTTGGGGCAGTCTCACTGCTACGGTTGCGGGGAGGGGGAGGGTTTCTACCCCAGGACTGACTGACAGCAGAGTGTGTGAATCGGAAGCACAGTGGCTGTCAGGTCCACCTCAGCACCTGAGACCCAGTGGAACCTGACTCTGGTGGCGAGTGGGCGGGAGGGGTGTCCCAGGAGTGAAGTGTTGGTAAAGTTCCGAGGCCAGGTGTCAGAGCGCTGGTGCTGATTCACACCTGTCCCTGGCACGTCTGGATGTGTGTACTACCCTATTCCCTTGGTGGTTCAGAAATGAAAATACACTGAATGTTTTGGAAAAGAAGCTTCAAACGATAGACTGTGGTACATGGGGGTCTGCCCAGCCCTAGGCACTACCGAAGCATATTTCCCAGAATGCTCTGATTTGAGCGGCGCCTCTCTTTCTCCTCCACCCCGGCCTTCGCTGCAGGCAGACCGTTTTGTGCTGGCCTGGAACAGTTTTCCTGGATCTGTGCGAATGTCCGAGAGGGCAGCAGCAGGCTGCAAGAATGCTGCTCGTCAGGGCTGCAATGGCTCTGGGTTAATAAACCCTGCAATGTGTGCCATCAATCAAGGGCCAGCGGCCCGCTGGCCATGTGCGGCACACATGCGGGCGCAAGCCGCGGCCCACGGGACCTTGCGCTGTCCCTCCCCGCCTGGGCGCGCAGGCCGGCCGCCCAGCGGACCCTGCCGGTACTCGGTTCCTGCTGCTGACCCTGTGGGCTCATCCAGGGATGCCGCAGGAGCCTTCCTTCTGTGGGTCACTTTCTCACCTGGGCCTGGGCCGCAGCCCCTCCCGCCTCTCCCTGCCCTTTCCCAGCTGATGAATGAGTTCAGAGGGCCTGGCGTTTCATTTGGGTGATTACCGCGGGGTGCACGGGGCACTCAGTACCTCAGAGCCGGGCGAGATTAATATCCTCCCTGGCAGCTCATTATCACCCCGGGCTTCTGCGTCCCACCCGACGGCGGGGCGGGGCGGGGGTGAGGACAGCGAGCCAGGCCGAGCCGCTGCTGCACGCACGCGCCAGGCCGCGGGGCTTCGGCTGCCTTGGGGTCCACAGTCGCTTTGGGGGACTGGGTTTGCGACTGGTGGAGAAGGTTGAGGGCCCGCGGAAATGGAGTGGGAAAGTCAGAGGGGAGCGGAGGGGAGAGGGCGGACGTCTTTGGGGGTTAAAAACGGCAACCTGTACACGTCTCCGTTAATCTCTACCACATTGGCAGGTCAGCCTGAAGCGGCTGCACATCTGGGGGTTATTTCCCCCCAGCTCAGCCCGCCCGGCTTCACTCCGCGCCGCCCCCAACCCAGAGAAGCCAGGGAAGGGGGGCCGGGCTTAGAAAGTGGTTTAACATCCGGCCCTGGGACCCCGGGCGGGGGTCCCAGCCAAGGTTTTGTCCCTCTACCCCAAGGCAAGAGCGGCCCTGGAGGGAGATGGGTCGCCAAGCCCCCGCCCGTCCTCCTGCCGAGCAAGGCCCGGTTTGGCGCGGGGACCGGCCAGCGGCCCAGCTCCTGCAGCCCGCGGCTTTAATCGCGGCGGAATTTATCTCGCTAATAAATTTAATGATCAATTCGTTCTTGTCACAGTAGCTCTTCCCCAAATCAATTATAGCAAATTTAAATATAATCACTGGCTCGTCCTCACCCACTCCGGGCACGGCGCACAATTCATTCCGCCTAATGAACGCCGCCGGCCCTGCTCCGCCTAGCTCCAGGGCGCGCCCCCATCCAGGCACCGCGGGCCGCGTCCCGACCTGGCTGGGCCCGGGGCGGGCCGCCTCCGTACCTGGCCTCCGACCTCGAACCGCACCGCGCCTCGGGATGGCCCCGCGCTCAGGGAGGTCTCTGCAGCCCCACGGCGGCTCCCCGACCGAGCCATCCGGTCTAGGCCTAGGGAGCCCCGAGGGCGGGGATTCCAGGCTTTGTTCCCAGGCCGCCCCACCGCCCCTCGGAAGCCCTGCGGCCCCTGGGTCCGTGGACTGTGCGGTCTCTCTCCACCCTAGACGCCAGCCCAGTGCGCTGCCTTGGCACTGAGATGCGGGGCCTGGAGTCCTATGGAAGGCACTGTCCAATGCTGACCCAACCAGGGGAACCCCAGCCCGGACCCCTGCCCGAGGAAGGGACCGACCTATTGGTACAGGGTTTTGTTGTTGTTTGTTAGTTTTGTTTTTGTTTTTTTATTCTCATGAGAGGTTCTAACAACAGTATGTGGGTAAAGTCCTCCTAACTGGAGAGATCATCTACAGGTCCCCTCCAGACGGTGCAGGGTCACCCTCCTGCCCAGCCCCTGGTGAGAGGACAATAGAAAGTAGAGGAGATGGCCACAGTCCTGCCCTGCTACTCAGGCCCCAGGTGGCAGTCAGCTTGGAAAGAGGACTGAGGCTGTGACCCCAAAACCCAGACAACAAAAGCAAAAATAGACAAATGCAACTACATCAAACTGGACAACCTCTGTGCCACGGAGGGCAGCCCAGGGAGGAAGAGAGCATCTGCAAACCACATCCCTGTGATGATTGGCATGGAGACTGAAGAACTACCACAGCAAAACCAAAGGATGCGGCTTCACCCAGCACCCAAGAGGAGAGAGACATTTCTTCAAAGACCCACAAATGCCAAAGAGAGTAGGAAGAGATGGTCACCAGGGAAGAGACAATCAAAACCGCTGAGATCCCACCTCAGGAATTCATTAGGGTGGCCAATTAAAAAACAACAACAACAACAACAAACAATGACACACAATAACAAGTATTTCAAAGATTTGGGGAAATCGGAGCCTTGGTGTACTTATTGGTGAGAATGTAAAATGTGTAAAATGGAGCAGCCCTTAAGGAAAACAATATAGAGGTGTCTCAAAAACTGAAAAATAGAACCATCCTATGGTCGGGCAGTGAGCAGTCCCGGTTCTGGTATATATCCAAAAGAACTGACGTCAGACTCCTGGAGGAACGGTCAGGTCGCCACAGCGCTGCACACAATGGCCGTCAGCAGGTGGGCAGGTTGGTAGATGTGCACAGGGGAGCAGATTCCGCTTTAACTGAAGGAACACTTGTCACAAAGTAAGCCACCACCCGGAGGAGTGCGAGGACGTCGTGCGAAGCGAAACCAGCCAGTCCCAGATCAATGCTGCCTTTCAGAGCGGCGTCCAACCCCTGGAGAGTGGAAGGGTGGCCGCCAGGGGCCCTGCGGAGGGGATGGGGAGCTGGTGTTGAGTGGGGCGTGGGCAGGCGGCAGGCTCCGGGATCTGGGGCCCACCGGGCAGCTTATAGTCAGCCCGCGCTGGGCGCCTGAAAACGGCCACTGCGGTTTTCTTTCTTCCTTTCTTTTTCATTTTCTCCCCCCACACCCCCAGCAGCGCTGGGGCACGACGCCCGGGGCCGAGCTAGGGTCCCAGTCCTCCAGCAGGGTTTTCCGTCCCCCGTCCCCTCCC
>NW_026000137.1:44449-61887 GCF_001458135.2 Marmota marmota marmota
CCCCTGGGTGCCACCTGAGCTGCCCCTGCCGCCGCTCGTTCCAGGAAGCGGTGACCCCACGGGCTTTCCAGTCCCTAGGGCCTCTTCGCGCAGGGCGCTCCAGGAGGCTCCCGGGGCAGGAGCCGCGCTGGGCTGCGGAGGCCCTGGTTCGTGCCCTGCGCCGAAAAAGGCTCCCCGTGAGGAGGTCGGGCGCCAGGGAAGAAAACGCGGAGGAAGGGCCGGCGCAGTGGAAGAGCAAGGCCACCCCACGCTTGGAGCCGGCCCCCCCTGGTTAATGTTGAAAGCTGACCCAGTCTCACTGGGGTGCTCCATGCTGAAGTTTTTGTATTTGTTGATGCATTTTAATATTGCAGCTCATTTTAATATTGCAGCTCATGGTATCTTTTCTCTTAATCATAAAATTCCTGTTATATGCTGATATTTAATAAAAGAAGGGGGCAGAATATATCAATTTGGGGGCAGAGAAGGACAGCCCTCCTCTGGTGGGCTCCCAGGCTGCCCAGCTTGATCCAGGGCTCATCTGCCTCGTCTCTCAGTGTCCCTTCCTGCAAGCAGCAGCCCACCTCTCAGGCCTGGGTGGCCCTGGTCCTGCACGTCAGGACTATATATAGATGTAGTACCAGGGATTAAACCCAGTCACTTAGGCACATCCCCAGCCTTTTTTACTTTTTATTTCAACACAAGGTCTCACAAAGTTGCTTAGGACCTTGCTAGGTTGCTGAGGTTGGCCTCAAACTTTCCATCCTCCTGCCTTAGGTCTAAAATTGCTGTCATTACAGGTGTGGCCGCCAGATTGGCTATTGTACTTGTTATCTTTCAACTCATGGGTCAGTTTAGTGTCATGATGGATTTATTCCATGCATGTCTTCAGATTAGGTACCTTTAAACAGCATCTTTTTCATCTGCAAACTAGAGATTATTTCATACTTCTAGGATGCCCTGTCTCCAGACCCACGTGACACAGGAGATAGCAGGGCCTACAGGAGCCTCGAGTGCTAAAGAAAGGGTGCACAAGTAGCTCAGCTGGCCTGGGAAAGGGAGTATGTGAGGGAACGGCTTTGTAGGGATTCTTGGAGACCAAGAATAGCAGGCAGGAGGAAAACATGGGGTGAGACACTACTAACCAGGTGGCCCTGGGCACGAGGATCCAACTCCCTGTGCCTCAGTGTCCTGCTCTGACAGGACACTGTTGCCACACCTGTCTTACCTGCTGGCTACAGGATTATCTGACCTCTGCAAGGGGAGAAGTCTGTCTCAAAGTGTGCAGCCACACTCATTAGCTTCTGAGGTGCCCCTGGGGAGTCTCATCTTGGGGTGTGCCTGCAGGGGGCACAGGCACCGCAGGCCACCCTGTCCTGACTCTGCAGCAGGTCACACCTGTGCCAGCCCCTGGATGCTCCTCTCAGCACCTCCTGCAGCAGAACCTTGAGAGGTCCTTCCCCTCTCTCCTCCCTTTCTGTGGCTGTGTCCTGCTTGACCTGTGGGACACTTGCAAATAGATGTGACTGGAGCCTTTAAAATCGGGCCTCGTTCCTTCACTTGCTGCCCTTGGTGACCAGTTGTCATTGGAGAGGCAGGGCTGGCCAGAGACAAAAACCCCCACTGACCTACAGCAGCCGCACCGGCGATGCCTGCTGACCCTTTGAATTACCAACAGCCTCAAAAAGTGAGTAGACAGGATAGCTGTTGTCCTGCACCCCTGCTCCCGGGGCTGCATGCTGGTAGGGACAGCTGGTCAGGACCCATTTGCACAGCTCCTGCCTTCCAGCCAAGCCCTCACAGATGTGTCAGCGAGCTCTGCCCCGCCAATGGCTACCTGGACCACTGCCTTATTGATTTAAGTAGTATTTATTGAGTAAGTCTCAGGTACCTGACACTGCCGGACAGCACAGCTACAGTGTGAGCGATGGACCTCCCCTGCTGAGCGGACTGTGGGCCAGGGCTGCCCGGGAGGAGCATGTGGACAGTGTGTCTTCTCCAGTGCTTGCTGTGGAACCTACTCTGCCCCTGCACACCTGCTGGCCACTTGAGGGGAAGGGCCACATCAGGTTAGGGTGACTTCAAGGACAGAACAGCCAAACACCAGTGGTGACAGACAGAAGTTCATTCCTCCCTCCTGAAGACACAGCCTTTCGCATCTGGTCTGCTGGCCTCTGGTCCTGGAGACTCGGGTGCTTTGTTTTGTCTCTTTGTGCACCTGAAACACACGACTTTCCTTCCCTGACCCATGATGGCAGCCTGGCTCTGTGTCCAGCCAGCAAGGGTCAGGAACCATGAGTGTGAACCTCGCAAGGTTAGAAAGTGGACACTGACCTCCACTGCACTGGTGAGGGCCCACAGCACTAGGGGCTACAGGGACTAAGTCTGCAGGGACTCTGGAAACCAGCCATCCTGTTTGGTTGGCCGTGGACCTGACTGAAGTCTGAGGTCCAGTACTGAGGACAGAGGGGTGGACAGCGTTGGAAAACACCAACTCTGCACACACATTGGTTTGATTCTTTTCTGTTGGAGTATTGTATAGTGTCGTCCATTTTAACCATTTAGGGGGCATTCAGTGCCCTGAGCACATCTACAGTGCTGAGCAGCCATCACCACTCTTGTCCTTGTCCCCAACCTCACTCCCGTACGGGCCCAGGAAATGACTGCCCCTGCACAGGCCCCAGTGACCTCTGCCCTGCTTTCTGTTCCTGCGAAGCCGCCTGTCCAGGTGCTGGCCTCTTTTCTAACTTCCCACGGTATCCACATAAAAGGGACCCGACAGGTTAGGCTGGGATGTCTCTGTTGGGTGAGGGGTTCTCCAGCTCAGCAAGGCCATCACCCTCTGTAGCGTTTCTACATCTAATTCAATGCGCCGACTCCTGCCCACTGGGACATCCCCAGAGGGGTCCTGAGGGTGGGAGCCAGGGAAGGGGTGGGCGGCGTGATCTGGGGGGGACTGCGAAGTTCTTTCCCTGCAGAAGGTCCCCTTTGAGAAAGAGCCAGTGTCCACAGCCCAGGGTCCTGCCGTGCTGGAGGAAGGCTGCAGGCAGGTGGCCCTGGCAGGTCCTCAGAGGCCCTCCTTGCCCGGTGCACTGCCGGCAGCCTCACACTTGCCAGAAGGACCTGCGCCCACCTGGGAGCGCACCACCTGCTCCCCTGCTGCAGGGGCCAGGGCGTCACTCCAAGCACTGGCTCCTGGTGCCCCCAGGGTCGCCACCAGCCCGAGGCCCCCACATCTCACACCTCCAGTTGGGAGCCTTCTCCCCTCTATCTTTGTAAAACAAAGTAATTCACTTTTAATGACTCTGGTGTTTTCTTTCCCATTCTATTGGGGCAGATAATGTCTGAGGCCCCCCCATGGGTTAAACCACTGTGACCTTCATAATCAGAGAACAGAAACAAATTATATTTGCTCATAAATGTCACTGTGTCTCCAGGGCCCAGCTGCCTCCTAATCACAGATGCTGTGATAATATTTTGCTTTCATCAGGCCTCTGGTGCACAGGTGACAAAGTGCTTCATTGTGCTCTGGGCCAGGAGAGCGCCCCAGCGTGGCGTCATTTCCCACTGAAGCTGCAGTGGCACTTGGGGCCCTGGGACACTCTCACGCTCTTGGTGGCAGACAGAGGAGGTGCAGAGATTGCTGAATCTGACCCTGGGGGGGGATCATGAGCTCCTAAGGCCTTCCACATGGTGCCAAGAGGGGCGGGCAACAGTGCAGCAGGCCTGCAAGGCCCCTGAGCTACGGCTGGACACGACACCAGGACTCCCGACTGGCCACTGTGCTGTGCAGGGACTCCTGGCCCTCTTGGCCTTGAGTGGTCTCTACTTGGCCTGCCTCCTTGTGCTTCACGGCCGGGAAGGAGAGGCCTGGCATTCTTGCGGGTGGCCCGGGAGTGGCTGGGTCTTGTCCCAGGGAAGTGCAGCTTCCAGCAGGTCTGGAGGCAGCACCCGGGAGGGGACTCTTCAGGCCCTTGAGTGGAGGGCCCTGGACGGTGACAGATGGTAAAGTGGAGACGCCAGGACTTCCTGACTCCTCCCGGAGGCGCGAGTGCTGTGGAAGACGGGTCCTGGTTGAGGCCTGCTGGAACAGCACCCTCCTGCGGTCCCCTGCTGGCCCGCCCTCATCAGCCCTGGAGCTCCGCCTGGTGCAGCTACAGTGGGAGGCAGGTCCCCACCGCTGTCGCGCCATCCCTGCCGCCCCTGCTGCTCAGGTGTGAGGTTGCATTGCCGCCAGAGGCTTGACTTACCAGCAGTCCCACTGCTGCTCAACTGGAAAAGCAGGCCATTAGCCCTGATAGATTGATGCAGAAAACAGAGTGGACTCTCGCTGACCACTGGGGGGTGTCTGGCAGCTGGGGCAGATGGAAATGCATTTCCTTCGCCAAACGCTGGAGGCAAGGATAAAATAAATCTCAAATAATCACCTTGTGTTTTTGACGAGTTAAGTAAGTGTGTTTATGCCCCGAATGCAGTAATGTGCTTCTTGGGCTGTGAGCTCTGGCAGGTGCTCCTGGGGAAGTCTGTCTGTAAGCCTTGCTGGGCGTCCTGTCTGATGGTCATGCCTTTGGGCCCTTCTGCTCAGTGTTGGCTCTTCCTAGGAAATCAGAGTTTCAGCTGTGGCTGTGCAAAACTAAGTACCAATAATGGCAGTCACCTCGGGCTTCAGCGTGTGGCCTGGGAGTGCTGCCCCTGGGTGCCTCCCTTGTTTGGCTCAACTTCGAAGCTGGGAGGCAGGTTTGCCCATAGCACCTTGGGTCTTGTCAGGAACTTTCAAATACCTTGCTGTAATCTTATTAAGAATAATTTTCCCAATGAGACAGACATTATGACCCTATATACACGTACGATTACACCACGGTGTGACTCTGCACCATGTTCAGCCAGAGGAAGGAGAAATTGTGCTCCATTTGTGCACAATGTGTCAGAATACATTCTACTGTCATGTACAACTAATTAGAACAAATCAAAAAATAAAAAAAGAATGATTTTCCTGGAGTCAGCAGAACCTTCTTGAATTAACCGCCCGTATGTATGTATGCACTGAATTATTTGTTATTGGGTACAGGGAATTGAATCCAAGGTCACTTTATCACTGAGCTACATTCCAGCCCCTCCCCCCTTTATTTTGAGATGGGGTCTTGCTAAGTTCCCGGGTTAGCCTCGGACTTGTGATCCTCCTGCCTCAGTCTTAGCCATTAGCTTTCAGGAAGTAAAGAGACATTTAGCATAGACCCTTGCAAACTGGGGACCAAGAAAGAATGAATTTGGAGTCCTGGCTGCTGCCAGGTTCTGTCCTCAAGCCATAAGCAGGTAAGAACTACCTGGTGACTCGCACAGCACAGGGTCCTTTGAAGGACACAGGGTTCCTGGGCTGCTCGTCTCAGACTCAAAGGTCACAAGTGCCCCTCATGCTGTGTCAGGCTGTCAGCAAACTAATAAGCAAGGCTGCCGGCTCCCTGCCCTGGTGGGGAGGAGTATGTGAATGAAGGGAAAAGGAGAGACCCTGTGTGGCCCCGAGAGCTGTGTCCCGAGCAGCTGGGTCCCTGTTCCTGTCTCCGGTCCTGTCCGCGGACCTCCCAGAGCGCTCCATTCATGCCAGGGAGTCAGTCTCCTGTGCTTGGGATGAGGTGCCCATCTGGTTTTCCAGGACTTTCTGACACTGCAAGTCCCCCATCCAGAGACTCCCACCCAGCCATGGATGAGCCAGGGCAGGTGAGTCCCTCCCTGGCACCTCTCAGTGGACAGGATTAGAGGGCGGTGTGAAGAACCAAAGATGGCCACTCGCGGGGTCCTGGAGCTATGGGCAGTGGCTCCAGGCCTCCCAGCTCTGCCTGAAAACCCAGAGGAAGGGGTGGAGACTGAACCCTCAGGCCAGTGGGGGCGGTGGCCTCAAGCTAGGCCCACAGGGTGGTCGTCACCTGGCTGCAGTGCCACTGCACAGGTGATTTCCACCTTCGCTGTTCTTTCTTAAGTAGCCACAGACAATGGGGCAGAGTTTTACCACTGGTATAATAAGAAACCCCCCCAAACCTGGCCGTGGGTCACAGGTAGCCGCCGTGGCTTGGCAGCTGTGAGTGGGGGTCATGGGGGGTCAGTGGAAGACCAGACACCCTGGGAGGAGAGCAGCTGGGAAGACACACTGCTCACTCGGCAGCCCACCCAGCTCCCACGTCCCACGACTTGCTGGAGCACCCCCGAGCTGGCCACAGGGGTGACCATGCTGCCCGGAGGATCACCTCGCCAGCCCCGACCAGCCTCCCTGGGGCTGTGTCACTGACAAACACGGTCAGGTTCAGGTGGGAGCAAGGGAAGGGCTGCGGGAAGGCTTGTCTCCCCGAAACACAGCCAGTAAAGCAGGCGTGTGACGGAATCCCCACCTGTAGATCTTCGTCCACCTCCGGATATCGCTTTCTAGAAGCAAAGTGACCTTCACAGCAGAGAGGGCCGCTGGCCTCACCCTGGTCTAGCGCCAGGCTCAGCACCCAGGCCGGCACAGAAGTGCCACTTGCCACTGCACTGACCCGCGCAACCCACCCCAAGTGATGGCTGGCCAGGGCCCTCAAGGAACCCGTGTGGTGGGCGATTTTAAAAGTGCGGTGCTGCTGAGGGTAGCTGTGCCGACACTGAGAGGGAAATCAAAGCAGGCGCAGTTAAACCCGGTTATGCCTTTGTAGGAAAGGCAGCCACAGAAAGTGGCTGCAGTACAGGGTGGCCTTTGCTGGAGTGCTCCTCAGACATGAGTCAGTCCACATAGCGGTTCCTAGTGTGGGACAGCACTCGGGCTCCGTGGAGGGCGTCCTCGGGTAGGATGAGCAGGCTGACGGGGAGGCTGAGGCAGGAGGGTCACCTGAGCCCAGGAATCCAAGTCCCGCCTGGGCAACGCAGTGAACCCTGTCTCAAAAATCTAGCCAACAAGGAGAGTTAAATGTCTCCGCACTGTCCTGTCCAATGACTCCACCACGAAGCCCAAGTGTGACTGTACACACACGCGCAGGCACAAGCAGGTGTGCTCAGTGGAAAGCACAACAGGCCAATCAAACACGTGCAAGGAAGGCCAGCCCCTTTCCCTGAAACACTGTCCGTCCTCAGCCGTTCCCCATGGAGAGCTGGCCACAGGGGTGACCTGTGGTCTTAGGACAGCCTGCTTGTCTTTTCTGCTACCCACTCAGTGCCTCTGGTCGGAGTGGCTGCCAAGGCTGGCCGACGGGAAGGGCAGGGATCAAGACGATGTCCTGCTAGAGGTAGCCATCTCCAGAAACTGCCCCACGCGGCTGGGAAAGTGGGCGCATGCCTGCCAAGGCCAGTGGAGGCCACACACCGTGCCCTGGACGTCTCAAGGTCATGATTGCTCAGCTCTGGGCGCTTGCCAGGGACACAGTAGCTTTGTCCTCCAGATGCACACGCAGCCCACCCTGGGCTCCTAAAACCGTTGCTGCAGCCGGAACCCTGGGGCCGTGTCACCTTCCTCTCCGCAGCAGACATCATGTTCCACCGCGCCCAGCTCCACTCGGGAGCAGCTCCCCGGCCAGCCTCACCTCCAGCACAGCCCGGGACCTGCGGGTGAGAGAAACAAAAGCCCCGGGGCCCTGCCACATCACCTTCACAGGAAGACCTGGGCCTCATCGGCTTTTATTAACCCCGGAGGCTACATGCACACGGGACCTAAGCACCCAGAGGGCACGGGTCCTTCACACCAGCAACCACACTCTCCTGCAGGGGCTCCCAGTGCTGCCAGCCCCGAACTCTGTGGGCTCCAGGCCTCAGACTGACATGGACTTGCTCCAAATCTGCAGGCCTGGATCCCCTCCTGGGAGGCATGCCAGCCCCCCACCTCCGAGGAGCACCTGCCCTGGTTCCCCAGGGCTCCTGTGCCACAGTCCCCCCGTGGCCAGGTTGAAGTGGTGGGGCTTCTGCAAGACGGACTAATGCTGTCTCCTAGGAGGCAATTTCCCCACGAATGGGATGTACAAGGCACCCACTCCACAGTGTGGCCCTCCAGCACTGTGCTGCTTCCCTTCTGCTCCTCTCCCAGGTTGCAATGCAGCCAAGGGCGCCTTTGTCCAGAGCCAAAGGCTGTGAGCCGAATAAACCTCTTTTCTTTATAAGCACCCAGCCTCTGGTGCCTCAGGTGTTTTATTGCAGGGTCAGAGGATGGACTAAGACAGTGTCCACTGGACAAGCCTCCTGAAGCCTCCTGAGCCAACAGTAAGTAGCACCTGGCCCTTGTTGATCCAGCCGCCATCCTTTGTCCAGCAGTTTTTGAACTCAGCTTGATTATTTAACCCCGTTGCCAATAACCCCTGTGGCTTCCACTGGTCAAGGAGATCCACCCCTCACTCCTCAGTGTGGAGAGAGAAGTCCTCCCAGAGCGCCAAGCTCCTCTCCTGCCTCTGCCAATCCTTCTCCGTGGGCTCACCCTCCAGGGTGGCAGCCCAGGGGTGGGAGGCCTCTGTGGCCACCTGGCTCTCCCTGTTTCACCGTGCCCTCCACAGCACCCCTTAGAGGAACCCCTGCTCCTGGCCCCTTCTGGCACACTTCCCATGGGACATGTCCTGTCTGAGTTTAACCAAGCTTCTAAACTCGGCAGGAGTAGCAGCTCACACCAGCTCCAGGACTCACTAGGTGGGGGGCAGTGGGTTTCCAGCTGGACAAACAAACCCTCCCCCTGTGCAGCCCTCCACAGGGGACCTTTAGCTGATGTGCTTCAGGGACACGGTGGCCTAACAAACAGGTACAGAATTTACAGCTGAGCGTGAACTTGGGGAAGGGGGAGATGCAGGAGGGACTGTCAGTGGGCGCACTGGGACACCCCAGTGGCGCCTCATGGCGGGAGTGGCTCCCACTTAACAGGGGACCTTTCCTTATGCTGCATTTGTCCCAGCAGGGTTTGATGGTAGGGACAGCCTCCAGGGAACCGAGCAGAGATCGTCTTTCTAGCAGCCCCCCGGGGAGTTTGGCTGTCAAGCAGGATGCAGTCACCCTGGCTCTTGTCACCTCCTCAGCACCCAGGGCAGGAAACCTGCTCTTGTGACTTCAGGTTAAGGAGTGAGTGGTGGGGAGACGAGGCTGACCTGCTTGCAGGGCCAGCTGCAGGGACGCTAGGCCCGTGGAGTTGGAGAGCACCTCCAGCAGAGACCCAGGGTGAAGGGCCAGCGGACAGCACACCCAGTGCTTCTGCAGCTCGCAGTGCCACCACACCTGGCCACCCTCATTGTGACGGAGCCAGGCCTGGAGCCCTCAGAGGTCCTCCCACCAGGAGGTTGGGTTAGAGGGGCCACACACAGGAGGTGTCCTCTGCCGCTTACCGACTGCCACTACCGGTGGTTCTGCAGCGGCCTCCTCCACCCTCCACCCTGGGGCTCCTGCTTGGGCAGTGTCCTCCCTTGCGTCCCTGCTGGGCAGCCCTTCCTTATGCCCACATCCAGGGGTCACCTGAGTGCTCTGGGACCCCAGGCCCACTGGGTGCTGTGGTGGGCAGAGTTCTGGTGACCTGCAACTCCATGCCTGAGGGCCATGCCTGGCACAGTCCAGCCAGCCGCAGCTGGGCCAGAGGACAGGAAGACACAGGGAGATGGGGAGTATTCGATCCTGGCCCTGGGGTGAGCCAGGTGGTGTCCAACCAAGAGAATGCTGGGAAAGCCCTGTGGTAGCATCACTTCTGTTCTGTGGGACAGAAATCCCCAAAGCATCTCCACCTCCTTTGGTTTCAGCAAACCCCACTGCGATGGGCAGAGTGGCAGGCAGGTGGCAGGCAGGTGGCAGGGCGGTGAGCTGCAGCCTCAGGCTCCCATGCCTTTACCTCCCACCCCCGCCAGGAAGCCACACTCGCACAGAGCTGCAGAAACCTTGCCGGGCTCACAGATAAACGGGGTGTCTGGAATTTAGGTTTCCTATTCTGGATCTTGTCAGAAGCAAACAAGGTTTTACAACTGTACACACAAAAAAAGAGCAGACACGAAATGGTTTGGCAAAAATAACTCACAATTCTCTGGTGCAGTGGTACATGCCTGTCATCCCAGCAGTTTGGGAGGCTGAGGCAGGAGGATTGCAAGTTCAAAGCCAGCCTCAGCAAAAGCGAAGTGCTAAGCAACTCAGAATTTTAGAGAATAAATACAAAATAGAGCTGGAGATGTGGCTCAGAGGATGAGTGTCCCTGAGTTCATCCTCAGTATCAAAAAAGAAACAAAACCTCACAATTCACAAATCAGAAGGAGGGGGTGGGCTCAGGTGGAATAGAAACAAAGGATACTTTCTGTGCTTCGCAGGCACAAGGAGCCCGAGGTACTGGCACAGGGCTTCATCGCCATCTCAAAGCACCAGGACAGAGTCACAAACATGTCCTGAACCACCCTTGCTGGCTCCTCACAGCTGTGAGGCCAGCGGTTCTACCACGGCCCTGTGTACTTGAGACTGTGCAAACAGGTCCGTGTGTCCACGTGCTGAGACAGGATCTCCAGGGGGTATGCACATGTGCATGGAAAGGCTGGTAAGTGCCCGCAGGCTGGCCTGGTGAGTCAGTGGTGGGCACTTGGCTTTCCACACGTGGATGCATGTGTACATATGTGCGGGGGTCACATGTGACTCATATGGTTCTTCTCCTAACTGTCCTCTAAAGGAGACCAATGGGAGTGACACCCAGGAATGAGGGTGGCCTGACACCCGCGTCTTGGTTTCTAAATACCACCGCGCACTGCCAGGGGAGGTGGTTGTGGGAATGCCGCCTCCGGGCAGGGCTGAGAAAGTACAGGGGGCCTGGAACCTTCAGCCAGAAAAGAAGATGCTGCTCAAGGATGTCGAGGACACCTCTAGGCCAGAGGAACCGACTCACAGGCCAACTCTGGAACAGAAGAGGTCAGTGAGATGCGGAACCACAGCTCAAGCCCTTACCCCACTGATTTTGGCAACTGCTCATGGACAAGGATCTCTGGGAGCCTGGCATTCAGCTGAGGGGTTCCAGCACCCAGGGGAGAAAACCCACAAGGAGGCACCCTGCAGCTCTGCACCCTCAGCCCTCAGCCTGCCATTAAAGGGGAAGTGAGGGCTAAGGAGCACGGTCTTCCCAGACGTGGACGCTGCCCAGGAGGACCACTGTCTCGCCCGGAGGTCGAGCAGAGTCCCTTGGGGACGGGGGAGGAGGATGCACAGCACTTGTCAGACCTACTGAGCACGTGCTGTACAGTGGCAGGCTATCAACAAGCGATCTAAAAACTATTGAAGAACACGAACAAAATTCTTAGGTATAAACTCAACCAGGGGGGGAGGCTGAAAGACTTGTGTAAAATACCAATTAAGGAAACTTAAGCAGAAACAGATCAGTGGAAAGCTATTACATACCTAGAAGGCCACGATGTTCATGGATGGGAAGAATTACAACTGTTAAAATGTCCACACGACCCAAAGCAACCTACAGACTCAAGGCCATCGCCACTAAAATCCCAGTGGCGTTTTTCACAGGAGTATAACAAACAGCCCTAAACTTGCCTGGGCACCACACAAGGCCCCGAGGGCCGAAGCTGGAGAGAGGACAACGCTGAAGGCACCGGCGTCCTGGCTTCAAGCTGGTTACCAACCATGGCCACCAGGCAGCATGACCGTGGCATAAACAGACCAGTGGACAGAAGCGAGAAAAAGCCTCTTGGGCACAGCCCACCACTCTGACATGTGGGTGACAAGAGCACACATTCGGTGGGGAAAGAGGAGCGCTTCAGTAAACGCTGCTGGGAGAATCCACACTGCAGCGGGGGACGTCCACAGGCGGGAGACTGAGCTGGCCCTTGTTGTAAACCACACAGAGTCAGCATTCAAAATGGGGTGAAGATCTAAATGTCCGTTGAGTTTTGGGAAGTGAATTTAAAAGCACAGACAACTGATAAGTTACTATGCAAAGTACACCAGGGTTCATACAACTGAACAGAAAAACAAACAGTCCCTTCCCGGAACTCTTCTCTAGAGAAGAGACCAAGTGGCCCACAGGTTATGAAAAGGTGCTGGCCAACACTAGTTGTCAGGGAAATGCAAATCAAAACCACAGAGCTGTCACCTCACACCTGTTTGAATGGCTGCTCCTAAAATAACAAAAGACACCAAGGTTGGCCAGGGTGCAGACAAAAGGGGAGCCTTGTGCAGGCTGGGCGGGATGGAAATTCATGCAGCCATATGGAAAACAGGAGGGAGGTTCCTCAGACACCGAACCAGAACCCCTCCTGGGTGCAGATCCAAAGGAACTGAAACTGGCAGGTTGGAGGGACACCTGCTCTCCAGGGGGCACCCAGCAGACTGCAGAGGGACAGATAAGGAAAGCAGGCACAGCACACGAGGTGCCATCCTTCGAGACATGGATGGACCTGAGGACACCACACTAAGGGAAAAAGCAGGCACAGAAGGACAATGCCATATGGTCCCACCTATGTGCGGAACCTGAAGCCAGTGCGTTCAGAAGCACAGGTGGTGCTTACAGGGCCTGGGGAGGGCAGGTGAGGGTCAGAGGGACGGGGCTTGGGCTGTGCAGACCGCGGGGGCCGCAGCACTTCCTCTTTGCTAGGAGGGCCTTGCACTGTGCCCTCCCACACTCACAAATCACCATGGTGGCAGTGGCAGGGTTGGAGGAAGTTGTGAGGAAGGGTTTGTCCCTGGGAGTCAAGGAGGTGGGGCTGCACGGGAACATACTCATGCCAACTCATCAAGTTGTACATTCTAGCTGGGCTGGGTTGGGGCTCAGTGGTAGAGCACTTGCCTATCATGTGTGAGGCACTGGGTTCGATTCTCAGCACCACATATAAATAAATGAAGAAAATAAAGGTCCATCAACATCTAAAAATATATATAAAAAAAAGTTGTACACATTAAACACATCGATCTTTTCCTATGTCAACTGTACAAAAACATGGTTTAATAAAATAGATTTCAGCCAGGCACAGTAGAGTACATCTGTAATCCCAGTGGCTCAGGAGGCTGAGCCTCAAGAACTTAGGCCCAATGCAACTCAGTGAGACCCTGTCTTTAAATAAAATTAAAAAGGGCGGGGCTGGGGATGTGACTTAGTGGTCAAGCGCTCCTGGGTTCAATTTCCAGTACCCAAAAAACTAATTAATACATAAAGCAGACCACAGTCCTAGCTTACAACCAAATAAAAGAGGAACCCAGAGTCCACCTGAGGACAGCAGAGAGGGATGCCTTTGGCTGCAGCAGGCGAACAAGCTCTAAAGGAGTGGACGCGCTCGTCCAGCCCACACAGGTCAGCAAGAGCCCAGGGAGAACGGTGAGGGCAGCTAGTGAGGAACAGGCTCAGCCTGGGTCTTGCAGACGGCAAAGACACCCTCCCGACCTGGGATTCCCAAGCCAGGTCACAACAGCCCTGGGCTGGGACTGCCTGTTCTGAAAGCTGCCTGTAGCCATGTTGAGATCCTCACACAGAACCTTGAGGGCCCCACGGCACCTATCGGCTGGCAGTGTTCTTGCCGAGATGCCAGCAGGGGTCAGCTGGGAAATGGCTCCTCCAGCTCCACCTAGCTTCAGAGGGCAGCAGGCCTGAGTGACCTGAACACATCCTTGAGACCCTGACTCAGAACCAGAGATGCCTGCCAAGCGACCCAGCAGCCAGGTGCCTGATGTGGGGCAAGGTCAGGGCGCTCCCTCGCACTGGTTACCAGTTCCAAGGGGACAGGCAGTAAGCATTCCATGGAGAGCCCTGGAAGATAGTCCCCTGGAAGATAGATTTTATGTACATACTTTAACACATTAAAGCTTGTTTCTAGTACTCCTAAGGATGAAATCCCCCAAACACAGCTTCCTTTTAATTCCATACACTTTAACAGTTGACCAAGGCAGATGTAACAGGAGGGGTAAACTGAGACGCACTGAGGTGCAGCGGGAAGGGCGTCCAGCCCACCAGGAAAGGCAGGAAAGCCCAAGGGAGGTACTTGGCCTTCTATCCACAGCACTGAGTTGGTGACTATTCTGGCTACAGAAGCGAAAGCTCTTGTTCTTAGGAAATACACACAGAAGCACTTGGGGTGAAAGGATGTGAAGACAGAACTCCCAACTGATTCAGGAAAAAAAACAAACCAAAAAAACCGCACAAAACCAAAACAACACATTACCCCTGAACCTACTCGCCTTCCTCCCGAGAGGATGAGGAACGTGTCCTGGGACCTACTGACCAGGTGTGTGCTGGCATCTTCTGTTTCGCCGAGTCTGAACTCTCCTCTGGCCCCTTCAAGAGCCCCGCCCTGCCACAGGACCCACAGCACCCCACCCGCGGTGCAGCCCTCCACACTGAGGCCAGCGACTGGCCTCCCCTCCTGCTCCCTCACCTGCCAACTCGGGAGTAGAAGGAGTCAGCGGCCAGCTGACCGGGCTGAAGGACACCCAGCCTTAAGGTAGGTAGCCATCTGCAGCTCAGCCGGGCCCACCCCACTTCACAAGGGGAAGAGGCCATCTGAATTGGTTTGCTGAATTATTTTTGTGAAAGAACATTAGAGTATTTTACATCTGTTGAGAATGAGTTCTAAATTACAAATGCTTTAAAAATAAAAACTATTTTAAATTTACAGCAAGGTTACAAGAATATATTTCAACTATATAAACTTCACCCCATCCTCCAGCAGTTACTATTTTCTCATTTGCTTTCTCTGAGGATGGGATGAAGAATGAATTTTTCTCAACCACACAGCTAGGCAGACTTCTTTAAAAAATATATATATATTTATTTTAAAATTATAGGTGGATACAATCTTTATTTTTATGTGGTGCTGAGGATTGAACCAGTGCCTCACACATGGTAGGCAAGCCCTTTACCTCTGACTTCTTAAAAACGGAAAGATACAGACCTTAGTACACCAGCAAAGCTCTTCTCTCAAAATAAACGTCTATATACACTCTGCAGAGGAGAAAAAATAGATTTTATGTACATACTTTAACACATTAAAGCTTGTTTCTAGTACCCCTAAGGATGAAATCCCCAAAACACAGCCTCCTAAGAAATCCACAAATACATAGCTACACCAAGCACCGACTGTCCGAGTGCCTTGCAGTACTTTTCCAATGTAGCTGTCACTGTAATACATTTTCAAACCTACATATTTTAAAGTAATTCTGAATTTATAGTAGCTTTTGGTCAGGGTGTATTTACTATTTACACTGAAGTACAATTACTGTCACGTGTAACCATATTATGTTGTTAGAAAGTACACATATTGTGGGCAATCTCCCATATAATGCAAAAGTCAGGCAGGGAGAAAAGTCACCAAGAGTCTACGACACAGGAAGAGGCAGTTTTGCTTTGATAATAAAAGACAATATAGAAGCACGATTGTTGACAGAAGTTTGTCTTCCCTACTGCCAGAGCTCTCTGGTCCCTCTGACCGCTCTAGGAGTAGCCCTGGTCAGCCCAGCTCCACTCCTGACCCCACGGCTGGCCCCAGTGGCACGGAGGGGGCACACCCTGACCCACCTAAGCCAAGACGAGGCCTTTTTTGTTTAAAGCCCTGCACAAAGTGAAGGCTTCACTAACATGTCAACAGCTGCGGCCCTCTTCCTTTGTTACCTAAATTTGCCACCTGGTAGAAGGCACAGGGTTTTAATTAGGCCTCTGGCCAAAGGCTGGTTTCTGGATTGGGGTGGAGGCAGTGGAAGGACAGGAGGCCTGCGCAGCGTGAGCTCCGACCCCAGCATTGGGGTTCTCCAGGCTGCCCGCTCACTGCTGAGCTGAGACCTTCAGGGCAGGGACATACATGGAGACTTGAGACCTCGCACGGCGACCCTGGAATGCTGACTGCGACAGGGCCACCCACACCAGACAAGAGTGCTCTGCACAGGAGCCCGTGACCACCTGCCCAGATGACGGCACTCTTGCTGGGAAACAGGTTCTGACCCATGACGTCTACACTCACCCCAGTGGCTTTCTCAACAGCTGAAGATGAGGCTGGCCAAGCCTGCAGCATTTGAAAGGAGCAACTGTGAAACAATCCACACCTGTGCAGGCACAGGACACTTCTCTTTCCCCAGATTCCCAAACTTTCCTGCACTTGGTGAAGGGGACTGGACATGCCCTGTCAACTCCCTGCACTTGGTGAGGGGGACTGGACATGCCCTGTCAACTCCCTGCATGAGGTAACTGTTTAATTCGTATCCACATCTCCTAGGACCCAGGAGCAACAGCAAGCAGCACCCACCAAGTATCTAACAGCTACTTGGTGACTTTGGAGTTATTTAACAAAATACCGCAGCGATGCAGAACTAAAGAGTGGAGAGAGACATAAAACTGTGCAGAGTGTCCTCCCTGGTGTCAACACGTCAGGTGAGCAGCAATGGAAACCCACCCACACCACATTACACAAAGACACTCACGGTCTGGACATCAACCTACTTTTCAATACCCAACTGTATTCACTGAGCAGGACACGCCTTGGAGATCCTGAGGACACATCAGAATAATCAACTAGACCTCAATGAACTTTTAGCCAAAAAAAAAAAAAACCCCCAGAAATGTATCATTTATAATCACTGCACCCTCTAGTGGCCTATTTTTATCTGTTAAAAATTAAGACAACCTGTAATCCCAGCAATGTGGGAGGCTGAGCAGATGGATCACAAGTTCAATGCTAACCTCAGCAACTTGTAAGACCTGTCTCAAAATAAAAAAATAAAAAGGGTTACAGATATGGCTGAATCCAGGTGGAGTGCCCCTGGGTTCAATCACCAGCATTAAAAAAAACAAAACCAAAACACCACACCAGTCTCACTGCACAGGGTGCACAGTTCAGAGCCTGCCCCTCCCTGCCTTTTCCTGCCACCCCTAATGCATCATCTGAAAGTTACTAAAAACACAAACAGGGCTGGGTTGTGCTCAGCGGTAGAGCACTTGCCTAGCACATGTGAGGCCCTGGGTTCGATCCTCAGCACAATTTTAAAAAAATAATAAAGTTATAAAAAACACCAACACGATACAATCTTGGATTAAAAAAATAATCTCAATAAATAATATTTACAATGTGACAGACTGTGACATTAGCCCTCCCCCTCTTCACTGAGCAGGACAGGCCTTGGAGATCCTGAGGACACCTGTGGGTCAGACATGCCTACATTCTCAGGGCGGCTTTGCCCTGCAGAGACCGCGTGGCAAGGCTGGCCCTCTCTCTCAGCACGCTGGCTTCCTCGGGACTCTGGTGGGCCTGCACGTTCTTCAGTAAGAAGTGGCCAATGAAAAGCTTCAGACCCTCTCGCAACATCCCCAGCTTTGGGTTCTCAGACACTCTGGAAGAGAATCAGACAGACGCGTGTCAGGACAGATCTCAAGGCAGGTACCCAGGAGGCAGTCGTAACCTAGTTCTGCTCCCTGTGCTGCTGGGAAGGAACCAGGGCCTCTTACACGCACAAAACCATCTCCCACTGAGCTAAACCCCCAGGCCTTCTGTTCCCTTTTCTTTCTTTCTTTTTTTTTTTTTTTTTTTTTTTTT
>NW_026000137.1:61908-75745 GCF_001458135.2 Marmota marmota marmota
TTTTTTTTTTTTTTTTTTTTTTTTGAGAGAGAGAGAGAGAGAGAGAGAGAGAGAGAGAGAAATTTTTAATATTTATTTTTTAGTTCTCGGCGGACACAACATCTTTGTTTGTATGTGGTGCTGAGGATCGAACCCGGGCGGCACGCATGTCAGGCGAGCGCGCTACCGCTTGAGCCACATCCCCAGCCCGTTATTTCTGTTTTTGAGGCAGGGTCTTCTACGTTGCTCAGGCTGGCCTCAAAACTCCTAGGCCCCAGGGATCGTCCTGCCTCCCAAGAAGCTGAACCCACAGATGTACATCGCTGTGCCTGACTCTATGTAAAGCAGAATTTTCAACGAAGAACTTCAGGGCAGGAGGTGGCTCAGTGTTAGAACTGCATGCCCAGCACACACAAGGCCCTGGGCAAGAGCCCAGCATTGCGAAAACAACAAGCACTCTTAGATATCAGCTTAACATTAAGACTGACATGACTTATGTAGCTACATGTGAAGCACAATGCTGCTTCTGTAAACCAACCGGAATGAAAACATCTTTCTGTCCCTATCTCATGTTTAATGAAACACCTGGACACATACCTTGCAAAAATTAAACCCAGGTCTTCAACTTCTGTTTCCATTAACAGCATAGTCAACACTCTCCGGAGGAAACGGACTCTGGGTTTGTCCAATTCGCTGAACTCAACCACCTACAGTCAGGAGACAGAAAAAAGTGACACTAGCCAACTCTCCAGTGATCTGTAAAGAGTGCTAATGAGTAGGCATTTGACCCTTCCTCACTGCCCACACACCCTGGTTTAAGAAGGTCTTTTAACTGCTAAAAATGAACAGCTGCTAGTAAGGAGGAGGTGCCATGGGGACCCTGCAGAGCTGGCAGGGGTGGCTGGTCAACCTGGCAGCACAACACAGCTTAGGGGGCCTGTACTTCACAAGCCAGGAATGTAGTTTCTAGAACAGAAGCCTACTCTTGAGTATGTTCTACCAGGTACAAGAGGCTGGACACTGCAGCTTCTGCTTTATGGCTGTCAATGTGGCATTCTGGTAGAGTCTGGACCACCCCTATCAACACCTCTCTGTGTAGAGCTTAGGTCTAGGAAAGATGAACTCAGATATGCTTCCATCTTAGAAAACTATTAAAAACCCCAGAAATAATTTTAATATTCAGCAGTGTAGCAAATAAATGTACTAGACTTATACAGTGGAAGTAATAAGATAACACAGAAGATCAGAGAAGAGAATTACAGATATTAACATATATAAATTGCAAACTTAATTTTAAAAAAGAACTGTGGAAAGTCACAAGAGCAAGGTGACCACACGGTTCTGCCCAAACAGAGAGTAGATTATGTACTGGCTGTAGATGCACAGCACAGGGAGTACAAAACCACGCCAGGGAGAGATTCTGATCAAAGAGGGCCCCTCAGCCAGGTGCAGTGGCACATGTCTGTAATCCCGGTGATATCAGAGGCTGAAGCAGGAGGATTGTAAGTTTGAGGCCAGCTTCCACAACTTAGCCAGACCCTGTCTCAAATAAAAAATAAAAAGAGCTGGGGAGTAGTTCAGCGGTAGAATACCCCAGGTTCCAGTCCAGTATCAAAATAGAAAACAAACAAAAAGAACACCAGTGGGGAGAGTGGAGGGCAGGGCTGGGAGCCAGGGAGAACCCAAGTTCTACTGCCCACGAGTGAGCTTCCATTGCTCCTGTTCACCCGGGGCCACACCGACCCATTCTACAATGAGCCCGACTTGAGTAGGGAAGCATAGATTTAGCTCAACGATGAGAAGATGTTATCTTACGTGTTCTAAATTACTCCAGTTCTCGGAATGGGGTGTGCAGACTGTACCCACACTTTCAGCGCAGTGGGAAACCCCACATCCCACACCCTATGAGAGGCAGGCAGTCATGGGCAGATGCTCTGACCACGGTGGGGAGCACACTCACGTACGCAGGGCACAGAGAAGGACTTGTCTCTGCACTTCGCCCAGCCCTGACCCTCAGGCTCTTCAAATGCTCAGAATTTTTTAGGGCACCCACACCCTGGTGGCTCCACTACCCAAGCTTACTGGCCCACCTCAAATCCTGCCTTCTACAGGTAGGTCCACCATCTCCTCCAGAGGAACATCGGGCATCTATGTTTTTATGGCTCTGAAGTCTCAAACACAGAGTAGGGAGTCTGTAGCTTTCAAACACCCTATTTTGCAGACCCAGTACCAGGCCTCTATGGGGCGCCAGTCTACTGAGCACTGACCGGTCCAGGATTTTAAGATTAATCTCAAACCCAGAACAGATTTACTTAAGTTAGCAAGAAAACTGGAGCCGAGCACTATGTTCTAGGTACATTTAAACTGTGCGTACAGTGGTCACAACAATGAGACACTCTCCAGAATCTTGGAAAACTCATGCTTTACAAGTACAAAAAATAAGCAACTACACAGTGATTTTTTAATTGCTTACAAACCTTCAAAATGGAAAGCGGAAGCGATTTTGTCTTCAACAAGTGTGCCACCAGATGAACCAAATTCAAGAAATTAGTGGTTGGCAAATTTTCTAAGTCCCGAAATTTATCCCATATGCTGAACTGGAAAGTCATCTAGTAACAGTTAATAAAAAGAAAAAAATTAAAATTCAACAATCAGTAGACTAAACCACTAAGATGCTCTCATTCACTTATTTTTAATATTCTGAAACTCAGGACTTTCAGGAGCAACTATACTGTCCTTTCAAATGGTCAGGAGCTTGAAACAGTTTTACAGTCATCTTTTAGTTGTGGTTCTCCCCTGCATTTATGAGGCACTGGGTTGGATCCCCGGCACTACCAAACCCTACCCCACCCCACACCAGCAGATAAGCACTTTGAAGAAAGCTCTTGACAACTGACATCAAGAGACTGGTGTGGTATAAGCAACACCCAGCCTCCTAGTGCAGATGGTCCCTCTACCCAGTACTCTGGCTCCAAGAACTCATGTTTAGAATGTAAGCCAGACAGAATGCCGAGGACAAGCGTCAGGACACAGGTAACTGGCAGCCTTCTAACCAAGTTACCTGGAATCGCCTTTCATAGCTGCAGAACTTGCTGGCCAAGAACGCATAGAAGGGATTGTATGTCTTCTCCTGCAAGCAGCAGTCCATGAGCACGTGGACCACCTCTCTCTCCTGCTGATCCTTCAGTCCCAGCCTGCAGCACAGAAACAGCCCAGCTAAGTCAGCACTCCACTTCCCACTTCCACAGCCAAAGAGCCCACAGGTCCTTCCTGTCTGGAAGAGTGTGGTTAAAAGTGAGCCAGGAGGCGGGTGGCAGCAACCAGACACAAGCCAGAGGTCTGGCCCTCCCCAGTTTCTTTGGGCCTCATTTTTCTAGTGATGTGGCAAAGTGTGGGAGGACACATCAGGACTCGAGTTCTACCCGACCACAAAGCCCAGGACCCAATCCAACTGACACAGGCAGGACTCAAATGAAGCCAGGTCTTGCTAAGACAATGATTTCACTTTTTCTTTCTTTCTTTTTTTTGGTACCAGGGATTGAACTCAGGGGCACTCAACCACTGAGCCATACCCCCAGCTTATTTACAGACAGGATCTGTGTTGCTTAGCACCTCAAAGTTGCTAAAGCTGGCTTTGAACTCGCGATCCTCCTGTCTCAGCCTCCGGAGCCACTGGGATTAATTTAGGGGTGCGCCACTGTGCCTGGCTCACTTTTTCATTTTTAAAATTCACAGTAAACTCCACCCTCTTCAGTGTACAGTCCTGTGGGTGCAGCTGTATAAGCCCCCAGAGTCAGGTAACTGCAACCACACTGGAAAAAGAATTCCATCGCCCCCACAACCCCCACACGCCTGTGCAGACAGCCATTCCCCAAGCTGCGGGCTACCACCAATCTTTTTTCCAGTCCTCTAGTTCTGACTCTGCCAGAATGCCACACAAACAGCCACAAAGCAGAAACTGCGGGTGTCCAGCCTCTTGAACCTGGCAGAACATACTTAAGAGTCACCCATGCAGCTGTGGGACTGGTACTTCACCCTCTGTAATAGTGAACTGTAAGGATCCCACCCACTGCAGCAAGGACCCCTGGTTTGTTCACCCTTTCCCCAGAGGGGCATGTGGGTTTTTTGGTAGTGGGGATGGAACCCAGGCTTCATGTACACTAGGCCACTGAGCCTCAACCCCAGGTCAGCCAATGACTGTGATGAATAAAAAATGGGGAAAAAACTCATTGTTAGATGAAGACTGACTAGGAAACACAGAGGTACGCTCAGGGTTCCCACACTGACAAGGCACCCCAGTTTACAAAACCCCAACTATCAGAATACTAAAATGAGCCATTTCTCCCTGTACTGCATTATGAGTTTGAAGCAAATAAAGAAAAATGAGTTAAACTGTTCATTTAATTGTTATCTGATAACTAAGTACTTTGCATAAAGTATGCAAATGTTTTAAAAACCTGCTACAACAAATTATTACAGAACCATACTGGGACATTTTAAATAAGAAGCAAGAGGCAGCTTCAACATGAAGGCTCATATACTTTAAGCAATCCATGACAACCAACAGCCGCTGAAGACAGTGGCTGGCTACCAGATACTGGCTACGAAGCCCTCAAATTGCAGCCTCCTACAGGGCTCTGCTGAGGATCTACCAGGGCACACTAGTAGGAATGGGTGTCTTGCCAGAGACATGTGGCCCACCCAAGTGACAGGACAGTAACAAAATTCCAGTTTTTCAGTCCTCCAAACACAAACCCCAGATCAAATTACTTCTTTCACAACTTCTAACTTGACAGGTCAAAACATACAAACAAATGCTTACTTGAGCAGCTTTTCAAAAGCATCCAAAAAATCCTCACTCGTCATCATCGTACAGAAGATGTTCCTCCTAATGTCAGTGTTCATTCTCTGCTTCCGAGCAAGATCCAACATCTTTGAGCTTATCTGAAAAAGGAAGGATTAGTGTGTGGGCCATACAAATGTCTTGAGAGCTGTTTCCTGAGAAATACCATGCCACCTTTGGTTGAGTGTGCTCCTAAAGTTTCTAAAGAACAACTTGTACAATTTTGTGGCTTCAGCTCAGTATAACTAAATTGCACGTGAATACCTGTAGGTAAATTCCAAATCTTTATTTATGGGTCACCACAAAGGGAAAATGTGGCAGGAGAAAAAGCCACTGGAGGAGAGAAGCACTGGATTTGGGAACTCTCAGGAGGGTGGGACATCAGCCTGAGTATCTCAGATCAAGTTCAGATATGGGAATCATGGTCATCAGGTGTGCCAAGGGCCCAGGGCAGGAAAGGACACTGTGGACAAGGAAGGAGATCTGGATCAAGTACAGATGCTAGTAAATAATTTTTTTCCACTTTTTTTTTTTTGGGGGGGGGCGGGGTACCAGGGATTGAACTCAGGGGCACTTGACCACTGATCCACATCCCAGCCCTATTTTGTACTTTATTAAAGACAGGATCTCACTGAGTTGCTTAGCACTTCACTAAATTGCTGAGGCTGGCTTTGAACTCGCCATCCTCCTGCCTCTGCCTCCCGAGCAGTTGGGATTACAGGTGTGTGCACCACACCCAGCTCTGACTCTAGCTAATAATGATAAATACAAATAAGTGGGAAGAAGTTTCATCCATGCTAATGGACTGGAACCTACATCTCCTAGGATACAGAACACATCTCACTCTCAAGAATGGGTATCTGCAAAGTCAGTCTTGATTTTCACACACTCCCTTCAACTCTTAGATCTTTTGCAGAATGCGTTTTGGGATTCTTAAAATCCTTAAAAAAGAAACAACAAAAACTGAATTATATGTTTGTTTTCTGGAGCCAGGACCTTGCTATGTTGCCTAGGCTGGTTCAAGTATTCTTCCCACCTCAGCTTCCACGTAGCTGGGACTACAGGCATGTGCCACATGCCTGGATTTAAATCATACCTTAACACTGGCAATTTTCATAAGGCTTTCAAATAAACCTAAGTGGCATACTTCCATAGCCATTCAGGAATAATTAGAACTACTCTAGCAGAGCTGGCACTCGGCACAGCAGGGTGCCCACAGTCAAGCACTGGGTCTCCATACCGTGCCCGTAGGTGGCTTCTGCTGAAGTGCATGATGACTGTCGTCAATCATCGGAGTCCCGCTCCAAGCAGACCCCACAATCCACCAGCGCCCAGTTTGTTCTGCATTCAAAAGACCATCCCAAGAAATGCGAAGCTGAGTCTCAGAACCTGAGCTGGCACTACGCACCTGATTAGAGAAAAAGGTTTAATGAGATGCTTTAATTGGTTCATAGTCTGTACTGTGATCACACTTTCTTTCTTTTTTTTGTACCAGGATTGAACCCAGGGGTGCTTAACCATTGAGCCACATCCCCAGCTCCTTTTTATGTTTTATTTAGAGACAGGATCTTGCTGAGTTGTTTAGGCCCTCTCTAAGTTGCTGAGAGTGGTTTTGAACTCGAGATCCTCCTGTCTCAGCCTCTTGAGCCACTGTGATTACAGGCGTGCACCACTGTGCCTGGCTCACTTTCATTTGATAATGGAATTTTTGGTGCATGAACATTGCAATGAGTCTCTGGCAACTGGGACAGTTAGTCTGTTTAGAATAATGCCAAAACAAGCAGTCAACTCATGGTATTCTGTGTGAGGTCTGTGGGTCTGCCACCCAAGTAACGCCTCTTAGGCACAGTCGTGACAACAGGCTCCTACTGCACAGCAAGCTGAGCACCTTGGGAGGACCAGCTACAGGGGCTGTGCAGGAGGGCGCGGGCCACTCACAGGGCAGCTTCTGTCTTCTCTCAGGCCCCAACTCACAGGTCCCGCTCCCTCTCCCAATGGGGCCCTGCTGCCCTGAGGCTCGGGGCAAGGCAGTAGGCAGCCACTCACCAGAGCTCGCTGCACCTTCCTCAGTCTGTCCACGGGCTCGGGATCATAGCCTGGAATTTTGCGCATGTCATTGTTCTTCAAGGCCAGCATCGTCTCCAGCATAAATCGGACCTTTGAGGAAAAGGAAGGGGAGAAATAAACCCCAAACCAAAATGAAATCTCCCATCATTTCAAGCAGTTTGAACATTCCTGGACATCCCCGCCTTGCTGGATCTTCAGCCTCTCCCCGACCAACTTACCAACTGGAAACAGTGACACACTTACAGGAAAGTTACAAGGACAGCACAGAGTCTGTCTACATACCTTCCTCAAATATCAACTCTTGATACAATCTCCACATCATAAAATCAACCTCTTTAAAATAAACAAGTAGGTGATTTCCGGTATATTCCAAGCTAGGCAACTGTGCCAGCCATCACCTTTAGAATCTGCATAATGCCCAGAAGAGGAACTCCAATCCCTCAATAGCCGCTGGCATTCCCCACCTCCCTGTCCCAGGCGGCCACCTCTGCTGTCAGCTTTTGGGCATTAGCTAGCAAGAGTGTAATCTGCACTCCCTCCCACCCCACCCACTCCCCACTTCACCCCCTGCTGCCTCTGCAGACAAGCTGCCCTGGTGCACAAAGGGCAGCTATCAGTAATGCTCCTCATCAGACTATGACCAAAATGAAAATCCAGTCCCTTTCCCTTGACCTCAACATCCCACCTAAAGGGTAAATTCTTCTCAGGACTCTGGCCTCTGTGACCCACCCCCCAGTATCCTGCCACCTTGCCCACCAGCTCTTCCTCCTCCCTGCAGCTCCACACTGCTGCCTGTAACCACAGGGATCCCTTCACCCTAGTGGGGGATCCCACATACTCCCATGGCTTCCAGGATTCCTGGCATGAGGGTGACCCCAAATCCCTCCTGGCTCACTGCCCTTCGAGATGTGGGTTTCCTCCTGCACCTCCTCCCATGCACCTGAAGGGGGGCCTCCTGCCCTTACTTCCTTCAGCCCTGCTCCCCACTAAACTTGGCTGCTTCTGACTCCCAAGGCCACATCCACTGCCAGGGTGCCCATGTCACCACCATCTCCCAGACTCCTATAGCGTCCCCCCCCCAATTCCTCCAGCCACTTCCCCTCTCTTCTACACTGTCACCAAAGTGACTCCTAAAACAACTTCCACCCCCGGAGTATCTGCCGTGAACCCTCTGGGTCCTCCAGGACGAAGGCCCCAGGCCCGGCGCTCCTCTCCTCACTCCTGGTGGTGTCCCCAGGTCTAACATGGCCCCCTCCTTCCTCCCCAACAATCACGTCTTCTTCCCCTCAGGCGCTTCAGGTGCTGCTCCCCACCCCTCACGACTGCAGGGGCAAAGGTGAGAGCCCCGAGTTACAGATGGGGAAACAGAGGCCCGCAAGACTCGGCCCTGCTGCTGCACAGGGGCTAGAGAAGGCTGAAGAGAAGAGAACTACTGAGGAAGGGAAGTGTCCTGTTTACCCCAGGGACTTATTGTTAAGCTCTGGTCAGTTTGTATGCTCTCAAGCACTCAGGAAGCAGGTCAAGTGGCACTCATACCCTGGTCTGGTCCTGAAACATGCTGCCTGCCCCACTGGCTTTGGCCTGGGCATCTGTGATCAGCTCCTTCAGCGACAAGGCGTCGTCTTTTCTCAATGCAAAGCCCACATTTTTCAGCATTAACAGGATCAACTCAATGTCTTTTTCGGTGAAAGTTGAAATAAGTTTTTTCAAAATGTCAAAGATGAGGAGAGACTGCACCACGTGGAAGTTGTACAGATGGGCGATGATGGTGAAAAGGTTATCACACTCTTTCCCTTCACCTCCATTTCTGTAGACGTCATCAAACTTCCTCACCACAGCCTCCAGAAAGCAAGCACCAACCTGAGCAGGACAACAGCAAGTGTGTAGTCACACGTTCTGGGGACTTCTCCTTCAACACACTGAATAAGTGCCTGCACACAGGCAGGACATAAACTCCAACAGGGCAGCCTTCAGGAACTCAAGTATGGCTGCCCCACAAGAGCACACGGTAAGCAGCTGAGCACCAACCTGTGCTGAAAGGGTCTCCGCTTTAGGCCAAGTACAAAGTCGTAATTTGGGGGGCAATGTCCATTCTGGTTCCTTGGAAAAATAAACTTGCTAAAAATGTGTTAAGACAGGTGTGGCGGCCATATCTGTCTTAGAAGACTGAAGTGAGAGAGGATCGGAAGTTCAAGGCCAGCTGAGACCCTGTCTCAAAATAAAATTTAAAAAGGGATGGGAATATAGCTCACTGGAAGAGTGTTGCTGGGTTCAATCCCCAGTACCTGCCCCCCACAAATGTTAAAAACACAACTGTATCTCTAAAAATGCTCTACCACCTAGTAACACTCGTTCTCAGAACTGCTTATTTCAAGTTAATGTCCTCTGAATAAGCAAGCAGTGTAAGTGAACTTTAAAGAAAACAGCACATTCTCCACAGATATCAAAGGTCCCCACGGGCAAGTGCTTCATCACCAGGAGGGTGCTAGAGGAAGGACAGGAACTCTAATGGCTCAGCTCCACTCTCAGGGCCCAGATGTGGGTGTGCTGTTCTTTGGGGTACCAGGAAGTAGGCTGACCATCACAAAGAGGGGAGAGCACAAGGCCAAGAAGTAGCAGTGGCCTGGTGAAACAGGGCAAGCTCACCAGAGAGCCATCCTCTTGTTCTTCTGGCACATTCTATTCCAGATTCCCTAAGTATGTCCTGGAGGAGGAAGGACTTCCATCCTGTCACTCTGTAAGACTGAGACCTAACTCAAAAATAGCAGCTGTCATCTTGCCATATTACTATCTTGTAACTGTTTTCTCTCAAACCCCAACTCAAGTTGAGACCAGAGGAAGCAAATGGGAGCGGGGATGTGGTGGTGATCTCCAGTGATGCTGGCGATCCACAGCAGAGATGGCCTTACCAGGGTAGCCATGCTGGGTCAGAAAGGAAGGGCTGGGTGCCAGTGATCCCTAGGAACACTGGCAGGGTGTGGCACGCCTGATCCGACACATCAGGTGTGTGTGATTTCCAGGCTTTCAATCTGGGTGACTTCTAAGCAGGTGGGGAGGAGGCTGGGAGCTGGACTCTCTGTGTGAGCTTACTACACTCTGACTGCACATGCGTGAAGGTCCGCGGGAGGAGGAGCTCCAGCAGACTGCAGGGTGCGGTGGGAAAGCAGGCGCGTCACCGCCCGGCTGCCGACTGCTCAATGCCAGAAGAGCCCAGCCACTGGCAGCAGGCAACAGAAGGTTCCCAGAAGCCAGCTCCCATAGGCTGGATGTGCCTTTTAGTTTTTAAAGGCCTGAGATAAACACATTTAACCTGTAAACTCCCAACTCAAGTCCCTTCACCAAAGATAAATCTGAAAAATATAATCCCCTGGTATGACCATCATCTTATATTAAAAAACAATTAAAAAGAAATTAGGGGGCTGGGGCTGTAGCTCAGTGTCAGAGCGCTTGTCCAGCACGTGTGAGCATGTGAGGCACTGGGTTTGAGCCCCAGCACTGCACAAAAATAATTCCACTTAATGTGTTCAAAATTCATTTTTCTAGGGGCTGGGGCTGTAGCTCAGTGATAGAGCACTTGCCTCAAATGTGTGAGACACTGGGTTTGATCCTCAGCACCACATAAAAAATAAATATATTGTGTTCATCTACAACTAAAAACATTTCATTTTTCTAAAATCAAGTTTGGTAAATTTTAACACCAACCCATATAGATCTGATTGTTTCCTTGTAAATGATTATGGGAGCAATGCAGCAGCTGACACTATGATCTTTAACACATTTTTTTTCTTCCCATGAATTTCTGTGAGGTGTTTTTTTAGTATAGCTCTGAAAGAAGTTTAATGGAACCAGCATCCTGAGCACTTGTCCTATCTGGCAGAAGTTTTAGAGACTGTCATTAGCTGAAGTACCATAATGACTTCCCCTTGGAACAAGCCACCTCATTGTCCTTCATGCTATTAGTGAAGGTGTGAATGAGAAGCAGGAGCACTAACCCCATGTTTTCACATTAAGCTGACTCCCCACGTGATCAGGGTCATGACTTTTATGTAACTCGCTGTGAAATACTGTCTATAACACAGTTTGATTATTAAGTCTGCTGAAGTACACCAGAGACATCTAGAAGGATGGGGTACGGACTAAACTAGCCACATAACAGCACTGAATTATGGTCATCATGGGGCACCAGCAAAGATGTCCAGAGCTTCCATTATGTTTTGTAATGGCAAAAAAATGGACTTTCACACTTATATGTGAACAGGAGTATGGCTCTTAGGGGGAAAAAAACACTTTAAAAAAAGAGCGATTCTCCAAGTAGCTGGTGCAGAGTTTCCACAAAATATCCCAAGACAGTTGAGCAGACTCCTGTACCAGCTGTGGGGCCTGGGCCACTTTCTTCTGCCCTCAGCTTCCCTGTGCCCAGTTGGTCATAAGGCCACCACCTTTCCAAATGTTGCCACAATGCTGCCATTGCTGGCTAAGAAAACCGTGGCTCATTAAACTTCCCAGGAAGAGCAATGAGAACTGCGGCGGCAGGGAAAGGGGAAGATAAGAAATGCAACAAGAAAATCTCCTTCCCTGTTGTAAATGGGCTCAGCAAGCACTTAATGAGCCAGCCTCTTTCCTATGGTCATCACATGTAGTAACTGTTGACCTGTGACCTACACCACGGAGGACCAAGGCCATCCCAGGTGACAGGGCCAGTGGGTGGAGAAAAGGTGGGAGCATACCTCAATTCCAACAGTGTGGTGAAGGATGCTGACCAAGAGGACATGCTCCATCATCAGCCTGCTGGGCATGGCTGAGGCAGTGACGCAGGCACCCAGGAGGGCAGCCGTCAGTGTGTCATTCATGTCCTTCCTGCTATTGGCCATGTATAGCTCCTCCAGCTGCCCACTTATGGATGCCATGTTTGGCTCACTCAACCTGCAGGAATGTAAACACAGAAACACAATTAAATATAATTTTCCAGTTCAAACTCAGTTATCAATACTACCAATATATCCTATCTTATATATGCTTCTGACCCGGAAACAACTGACCCTGCTGCAATAATCCAGCATATTCTGCTCATAACCATAGAACACTATGGAGTTCTGAAATAATACAACTGTCTTTTCAGTTGAAATGTAATCAGTGAGGTATGCCACGGAGGGTCTGTGAGTCTGCAGAAACTTGGGTATCCTGATCTGACATTTCTAGGTGTAGGAACCATCCTAAGTAGTGTATCATTAGGAAAACCACCAATTCGCCCCCTTCTTAGATGGCACACATGCACGGTTTCTACACTGACGAGGTTGCTCTGTCTGAATGAGCAGTAAGAGAGGACTGTGCAAGGAAGACTATTCAGCACACACCTGTGCTACTACTAAAAGGGACATCACAACAGCATGCTTCAGTAAAACTTCTGGGACACCACTGACAATGTTTCAATTTCAATTAAGCAACATAGGGGAAGAGGCGGCACAAAGGACGGGCTCTATATCCTGATTGTGGCAGTGGTCACCTAAATCTTCATGTAATAAACTACACAGAACCTCTTTCTCTCAAACACACAAGCACGTAAAAACAGTGAAACCTGAACAAGCTCTAGGGGTTGTTACATCAGTTCCCTGATATGTGTGTGTAGTGCTGGGGATGGAATCCAGGCCTCATGGATACTAGGTTAGCACTCTACCACTAGCTGCATTCCCAGCCCCTGGTTGCTTCTCAATGGTACTCTAGCTATAGAAAATGTAACCTTTGGGAGAAAGCAGGTGTACAGCATGCAGGAATGCCCTGTACCCTATGAATCTACCAAAAAAAAAAAGAGCAATATACATTTAAAAGAGTGGCTGCCTTTCGAGGATTTAGAAGAGGGGCATGAGGGTCTTCTGGTGAGAGTTATGGGAGAACTGGAGGAGAGCATTGGCAGAAGAAGGACTTGAACTTGTTTCTTAAAACCACAGGCTGACTGTAGATGGTTAAGTGGTGTGGTCCCAGCTACATGGCTTCCAATTACCCTTTTAGAGTCTAAATGTCAACATAGGGGGATGAAGGACCAGCATCCTGACCAGGTGCACTCATTTCCGCAGAGGGGGGATCCCTGCCAGGCCTTCCTCCACTATTCCTGGGAGGATGTTCCCTGCCCCATTCCAGCCTCAGAGTGGCAGTAGGAGTCCCCTGCTGCCTTCAAACCCTGTAAGAACTCACCATACCAAACAGCCAGGCAACATCTCCTCAACATAAGGATGTGGTTGCCCTAAGGCAGGCACAGAAAGGATCTGAAAACAGCTACAAGTCCTGCCCATCACTTGCATGTTGTCATTCTGGGACAGTTTCCGTGTTTTAGAAATAGAGCATTGCTCCAAGGGAGAGAGCGCACCAACTCTGGAAGGTCACCTGTTAATTAGGCCTTTGACGTGTTTCTTCAGCCTTTCTAACTCCTCCTTCCTGCGCTCGTCCACTGTCTCCTGGGCTGGCCGCAGCCGAGGTGGGATGTACTTTTCGCCACTTTCACAAAGCCTCTCCTTGAAAAACGAGAATAATATAATCGCAAAAAAGAAAAAAAAAAAGTACACTGGACAAACCTCACATTTCCCTGGCTATATGCATATTCATACACAGAACTACCAACTCCGCGCAGCTGTTTCTACTGACTTTTTAACAGGCCGCGAGCGCCCGACTGCAGTGCACTGGCTCGGGGGCTGACGGCCATCCCCGGGACCCAGGGAAGTTCCGCGGTACCTGCTGGGGCGTGCCGTCCGCCCCCGAGGAGTCTGCCCTCTCTTCTCCATCTTCTGCGAAACGGACTCTCTTCCTCCCGGCTTTCTCCCGCGCCCCGCCTTCGGGCTCTTCCCCGCTGTCCGGCTCCGGCCCCGCGGCGTCCTCCGCACTCTGCGGCTCCGAGTCGCTGTCCAGGTCACTCTCGGGGAGCGGCGCGCCCGCCTCCTCCTCCTCCTCCTCGTCGCC
>NW_026000137.1:76944-82780 GCF_001458135.2 Marmota marmota marmota
GCCCCCTGCCGGCCTGGGGGCCCGCAGCAGCGGACACCAGAACACTGGGTTTCAAAGGAACCTGTGAATTGTGTCAGGCCACACCCTCCCCGAGCTCGCGGCAGCTGGGGGTCGCGGGGCCGTGCGTGTCCGCGGTTGCGTGTACGCACGTGTGCCCGTGGGGAAAGGCCCTGTGCAGGTTCTCTGTATCCTAGGGAGGAGCCGCGTGCTCAGCCTTACAGCTCTGCCATTTGCTCCCTGCACTCTGCCCTGGGGCTCCTTAAGGACTCATTTTTCCTGAGAGTAGTGTAGTCCTGCTTAAGAGGATGCGACAAATTTATTCAACGGTCCTCTGTTGGTAGTGCACTGAGATGAAATCAGTGTCCACCTGAAGCCTGTAATGTGTCCTTATTGTGGACATCGGGTCTTTCCAGATTTAGTCAAGTTTAGATGAGGGCATACTGATTTGGAGTGAGCCCTCAATCCAGGGGCTGGGGGCATCTTAGAAGAAGAGGGGCATTTGGACGCCCAGGGAGCTGGCCATGTGCAGGTGGAGATGGGGCTCCTGTGTCTGCAAGCCTCATGTCTCGTCCACAGCCCAGGTGTGGCAGGGCAGAGGGAGGCCAAAGTGCCAGAGACAGCCTGTGAGACAGATTTATTGGGGAGCACTTACTAGACATCAGTGACTGCCCCAACAAGAGTTTGGTGGCAGCAGACTGAATGGCAGCACCTCAGTCCCTCGTGTTTTGTCCAAGGACACCAGCAGGATGAGTGACCCCTGTCCTCACCCAGTGCCTCCAGGTCTGCCCACTCACCACGGGGGAGGGCTGTCCTCATGGGCATCAGCTTGCTTAGTCTGCTGGTGTGACGAGCATCCCGAGGAGCAGCTGTCCTGGGCAATGCAGGAAAGTGGCTTTCTCCAGGGACACTGACCGGCCCTGGTTCCCACTGTGCAGGAGGGAAGCCAGTCCTTCAAGACAGTGTGTGTCCGACACTGCAGCCCAGGCTTGCTCCTGGTGTCCCTTAACTCAGCAGGTTTGGGGAGAAGAGAAGGGGCGTCCAGGGACATGTCTTACTGTTCCCCTTTTCTTTAGGGAGGCATGGAACAAATCCTGTCTGGGAGTCCCTAGAGGAAGCCAACCCTGCCATCCAGTTTTGGATTTCTAGCCTCCAAATCTGAGAAATTTCCGTTGCTTCATACATTCAGTTTGTGGTACTTTGTTACCAAGTCTTTTGTACCGGGGTGTTAATGTGATCTAATGAACACATTTAGTGTATGGCCAGTGTTTCTTTTCTTTCTTTCTTTTTTTGGTACCAGGGGTTGAACCCAGGGGTGCTAACCACTGCCTAACACCCTGCATCCCTTTTTATATTTTATTTTGAAACAGGGTCTTGCCAAGTTGCTCAGGACTTTGCTAAGTTGCTGAAGCTAGTTTTGAACTCAGGATTCTTCTGCCCAAGCCCCTGGGATTGCCTGGCTCCAGTGTCTCTCTATAACATGCTGCTTCACGGAGCACTCTGGTCTGAGGGTCTTCCTGGGGAAGTGGGATTGCTGGCTTGGGGTGTCCAGCCTTACAGGTCTGTTTCCTCCCAGGGTGTCTGTACAACTTTAGAATCAGTTTGAGAACTTCCATGTCTCTTCCATGATATTTTTAAAAAGTCTTAAATTTTTGCCCACTTGTGTCAAACTGGTATCTCATTATTTTAATTCCTTCTGTGAGTGTTGTTTTATATGTACCTTGACAATTCACGTTTTCTCTCTGGCTTATAACCTTTGCCATATGTTATGAACATGAGTTCCTTAGAGATCTTAGGATTTTTTTTTTTTTGAAAAACATTTTTAATTGTAGTTGGACACAACCCTTTATTTATTTATTTTTATGTGGTGCTGAGGATTGAACCCAATGCCTCCATGTACCAGGCAAGCGCTCTAGCACTGGGATACAACCCCAGCCCTTGACATCTTAGGAATTTTTACAAGGAAAAAATTTGAACAATCCTTTGTCTCTCCTATGTGTAAATATTTTCCTCCTTCAAATATTCAAGATAATTTAAAACATAAATCAATTTTAATAGACAATGCACCCTATGTACAGAGTAAAAATTTAAGAGGTGCAAAAAGATGTGAATAAGAGTCCTTCTCCTCCTGTTCCTGCTGCTGAGCACCCAGCTCTCCTCCAGGAAGCAGTAACCTGTGCCCTGAGCCATCTTGCGAGTGGCCCTCGGGGCACATGGGCTGCCTTTCCTGACAGCCCACTGAAGACTGCTCTGCATGGTTGCTTTGTTTCACTGTCCAGTGTGCCTGGGAGACCCCCCTCCAGCAGAGCCCACCAGAGCCCTCCTGGGCCATCCCCTGGGCCATTGCAAAGGCTTCTGGTCTCCCTGCTCAGCCCTCCTGCTTCAGTCTTAGCACAGCAACCACAGTGACATTTTTTAAAAAGCATTTTGGTTACATAAGATTGTATTTTTAAAAATTTTTTATTCTGCTTAGTTGTACATGGCAGCAGAATGCATTTCAATTCATCGTACGCAAATGGAGCACAACCTTTCAGTACTCTGGTTGTACACGATGTCGAGACACACCATTCATGCAATCATACATGTACTTAGGATAATGATGTGCATCTCATCCCACCATCTTTCCTATCCATGTGACCCCTCTCCACCCTCCCCTTTGCCCAATCCAACGTCCCTGCATTCTTCCCGTGTCCTCCCCCCATCATAGCTCAGGATCCACTAATCAGAGGAAACATTCGACCTTTAGTTTTTGGGGATTGGCTTACTTTGCTTAGCATAATATTCTCCAACTCCATCCATTTACCTGCAAATGCCATGATTTTATTCTCTCTTTTTAAAATTATTTTCTAAATATTGATAGACCTTTATTTTATTCATTTATTTATACGTGGTGCTGAGAATTGAACCCAGTGCCTCACACATGCTTGGCAAGTGCGCTACCACTGAGCCACAGCCCAGCCCTTTATTCTCTTTTAATGCTGATTAATATTCCATTGTGTATATACCACAGTTTCTTTATCCACTCATCTATTGATGGGCATCCAGGTTGGTTCCATAGTCTAGCTATTGTGAATTCAGCTGCTATAAACATTGGTGTGGCTGAGTCACGATAGTATGCTGATTTTAAGTCCTTTGGGTATAGACTCTGGAGTGAGATAGCTGGGTCAAATGGTGGTTCTAATCCAAGTTTTCTGAGGAATCACCATAGGTTGCACCATTTTGCAGTCCCACCAGCATGGTCTGAGTGTGCCTTTTCCCAAAACATCCTCACCAACACTCCACAGTGACACTTTTAAAATACAAAAATAGCATCGCTCGGCACCAGCACTCCAATCCCCAGCGGTTCGTTAGCCCGGCGGGGTCCAGGCTCTGCCTGCCCATCTGCCTTCACTCCCTCCCTTTCTCCCAGGTCTGCCCTGCTCTCCTCCCAGCTCCTGGGTCCCTGATCCCTCTCTGTCAGTGTCCTCCCTGAGTTACCCTGACTCCCCATTCAGACCTGCTCCAACGTCGGTCCTGTGGCTTGTGCACCTCACTGGCTGCTGTCTGCTCCCTCAACCTCGCGGGCCCCCCGAGCATGGGTTCTTGTCCTGTGGTCTGTCTCCAGGCCTGAGAGAGCCTGGTACCAAAGGACACTTGGTAAGTGGACGATGGGAAACGATGCTTGGCTGCTTTTTACTGACTGCAGTCTTTTCTTTCTCTTCCTTCCTGACCTCGTTTCTTTCCTTTCTTCCTTCCATCTTCCCCTCCCAGGCTGGTCCTGAACTCCTGGACTAAAGTGATCTACTGCCTCAGTCTTCCGAGGACCATGAACCACAGCCTGGGCCCCCGTGGCATTATGGTTCCAACATATTCATATTAAAAATGATGCAACAGTGAGTATCTTTGAATATACAGCAGCCTACATTCATCAGAGTAGAATTTGAGGGCTATATTTTGAGATGCATGCTTTCTGAATTGAAGGGTTTGTATTTTGCAAGTTTGATAGACATTGCTGAAGGGTTATCCATAGAGGTTGTATCAGTGAATGTCCATTGTCACTTTGGTGGAAGAATAATGACCGCATTGATTTTTTTAAGGTGCTGGGGATTAAACCCAGGGGTGCTCCACCACTGAGCTTCATTCTCCGCCCCCAGAATTTTCTCAGATTTTGAGATGGGATCTTGAAGTTTCTGAGGCTGGTCTCAAACTTGTAGTCCTCTGCCTCAGCTCCCAGTGGCTGGAATCACAGGTGTGCATGACCGTGCCCTGTCGCAGTCTGGCTGGGCACAAAATCACGAGCCACCACACAGCTTGTAGATTCAAACAGCAACTCTTTATTCCCGAACTCACACCAGCCGTATACAAACACGTTCTGGGGAAATCCACGTTCTCTGCCCAAATCCACCTCCACTGGGCTTCTGTCTCCCAAAATATATTCTGAATCCCGTGAGAACTCAAGGGGAACTCAGGCAGCAGGATACGCCCTATTCCCAGCAGGAATAATCTTAAACCTTAAACCTGGAACCTAAACTGGGAACGCCCTAAACACGATTATGTTAAACCAGGAACACCCTAATCCGCCCTGGTCCTTGAGCAAGGTCAACTACATTCAATGTCACTGCAAAATGTCAGCAACATGGGGTACGCTGACAAGGAAATTGTCATACCTACTTGGCTAATGGCTCCCAGCAGTGCCCGACCGATCTCTTTAAAATTTTAATTGTCATATTTCTTAACAAAAGTGGAGTTAATCATAAATGTGTTTAGGAGCCATTTCCATTTCTTTTCTCGAAATTTCTGTTCATATTCTTTCTCCACCTGTCTGTGGAATACAGCAGTCTTTCTTAACAGTAGTTCTTTGTGCTGAGGAAATCAGCTCTTATTCATGAAATGTTACAAATATTGTTTCCCCAGTTGACTTTTATTTATTTTCATTTTTGCCATGGAGAACTTCAAGTTTTCTTCCACGTAGTCAAAATGACAGTCTTCTGTGATATCTAAGTTTTGTCATATTTTGAAGACCTTCCCCACGCAAAGATTTTTTTAAAGTCTCTTTCGTTGTTTTCTTCTTCTGTGGTTTCATTTTTTAACAAATGCTTACTCTTTGACTTTCTGTCTTTTAATTTTGATGTATAGAAAATCAGGCTCAACTGATAACTACCCAATGCCAATAGAATATTAAAAATCATGTGTTTTCTCAATCAATTTGCTGTGTGTGTGTGTGTGTGTGTGTGTGTGTGTGTCTGGTCTTTCCATCCTTTCCCATGTGGACGAGTGACAGTACTGTGCTGCTTCACATGAATACAGCCAGGAACAGCTAGATGTCAGGTAGGTCTTACCATTCCCTGTTGGCAGGACTCTTCATTTTAATGAGTCGTCTCTAACTTCCTCAAAACAGTGAACTGTGCAGCCAACTCTTGTGCATGAAGGCTCCTGTGGGTGTCTGCAGAAGGCAGGGGACCGGGAAGGAGGCTGGTCTCAAACTTGTAGTCTCCGCCTCAGGCTCACCTTCCTCCAGAGCAGTGTCACCTTCATCCTCAAACAGCTCACAGAACAGCTGCAGGAGTGTGCCAGAGGCGGGAGGTCCTGGGGCTCTTCCCCTTCCCTGTCCCCAGGTGGGAAACAGCAGGGGAGGAGAGTGGGGGGAGCAGCCTCTCAGCCAGGGGTGGGTGGCTCTGAGAGAGGGCAGCACCCAGCCCCATCCCAACTCCAGTTGTACTTACATGGAAGCCAAAAGGGGAGGGAGAAGAAAAGGTGCCCACCCTCCTTCCCAGCAGAGTCCTGAGCAGGGGGCCTGGGCCGGTGAAGAGAAGAGATCTTTTTTTTTTTTTTTTTTTTTTATTTTTTTTTTTTTTTTTTT
>NW_026000137.1:85289-89760 GCF_001458135.2 Marmota marmota marmota
CTGCAAGCAGCCAGAGTGCTGTGGTGGGGGGTGGGGAGGCGGGCAGGCTCCAGGCACCAATACCTGGCGACCGAGTTGTGTGGTGTCTTCTTCTGGGAGTGTGGGGAGCCCCTGCAGTGTTTTAGGTGGCGTGAGGGTGAGACCTGGGGCGTGCCATGATGGTTGGCATTTCGAGGGATCACCCAGGCGCCCTGGGGCTGAGGGAGGCACAGACTGAGGTGGGCTGCACGGGACAGCTGTCCAGCGGCCTGGAGAGGACTCGCTGGCTGGGGCTCTGCCTGCCACAGTTTGTTAAAAGTGACAGCACGAGTGGGCGGATGTGCCATTTAAAGCGTGACTTTGAACTCAGGCTCACAGACTTTTTGGTGGTGTTCTGGTGTATCCATTTATTGATTGGTTACTTTAAAAATGTTGTCTTTTTTTCTGATTATAAAAATAACACACTCACCACACAAATTGGAAGATTCAGTTCATATAAAGCACAAGGAGGGGAGCCCACCATAAACTCTCCCTTCCAGAAACACATCTTGTGGGCATTTACACATTGATTCCTCGCAGTATGATTTTTTTTTTAACCCAAAGAGAGTATATATGTAGTTTTCCATTTTCCCATTTGCACTGAACACAGTACGTGGGCGTCTCCCCTTTGCTGGTGTGGTCCCCGATGGGTGGATCCTGTCCCCGGGCAGTAGCGCTCCACCTGGAAGATGGAGGAAATGCCGACCCCAGCCCCCTCCAGGCTCAGGGTGACCTGCTTCTTAACCAGCAGCCTGTGGGCACTGGGGACACCTTCCAGGTGTGACCCGTCTGCTCAGGGCCAAGATTTGACTGTCTCCTGTTAAGACACACAGCACGCCCCGCGGAAGCGCCTGCAGAGTTGGCGAAGATTCAGGAGGATCTCACCAGGGAGGTTGCTTAGGGAAAGCGTATGAATGGTGTTTCTAAACTTAACAGACAATGCCAAATTGCTGACCCCCGAATTGTGCTGGTTTGCACTCTCAGGGCAGTGAGTGCCGGCCCCCCAGCCACCCAAGGCGTCTCACATGTTATCATCTTTGCCCACGGGAGAGAGAAGCCAGCCTCTGGGAGCAGCCCAGAGCTCAGCAAACCCCTTCTTCAGTGTCCGCCCTGCACCCTGCCTGCCCTCAGGGTGTGTATCCTCAGGTCCTTCTGGGGCAGCCATCCGCCCACCCTGAGGGGAACACTCCAGCAGTGTCTCCCTCCAGAGCTGTGCTCATCCACGGTCTTGCCTGCGGCCATCCCCCAGCTCCTGGCTGCCACAGCTCTCTCCACACCTGTCTTCCCTGCCCTTCCCCTGCTCTAGGTCTTCTGTGGCCACCTGCAAAGTCAGCAGAACCCAGTGCCACTCCTGGCTGGAGTGCAGGACCTTCCGCGCTTGGCCCTGAAGCCCGTTTCTCCCATGGACTGTGTTTTGCAGGACTGATACGCTCTGGCCTCTGGCTCCTGGTTGCCCTTTGGTGGAGCCCTGGCCCCTGCGCCTGACCAGCCTTGACTTTGCCCGTGGTAGTCATCCCTATCCCTGCTTCTGCCCCTGCCACACCCCCACACTGAGAAGCATCCTGCTGGGAGGGCTTCCTCTGCTGGGGTGCTCTGCGCTCACCTGTCTCCCTTGTCGGACTTGGAGTCTGAAGAGGAGGCCCAGACCGTCTTAGTCAACCTGCCACAGCCACAGCCTTTCCATTCCAGGGCCTCGCCTCCTCACGCAGCAGCCCATGACAACCGGATGGACACTGGAGGGAGGCCGGGCTGACTCCGGGAGCATGCCAGGCAGCCACACCTGGATGGACCAGAGCTGGACGCACCTTTCCTCTTAGTGTATTAATCACCTGTGGAATAATGGCTAAAACAAGAACTGGGAGGTTCAGCGCACCCCCCCAAGCTCGGCCAGCAGCAGAGTGAGCACGTTCGACCTGGGGAAGGACACTTCTGTGGACAGGGCCTCCAGTGAAACTTCAGCGTCTTGGCTGAGCGTGTCTCCAGGCCTGGAGCCATTGTTCGTCAGGGGCTGGCTGAGGGGTAGCTCATCTCTGACACTGCTCATCCCATTCATCAGATGAGTAAGAGTTGTCCCCGTACGCACCAGCGGCCTGTGCTGACATCTCTCGCACAGTTCGGAGAAGGAAAAAAAGCCGTAGTTTTGTGTTGTGCTCTTCAGTATTTTTAGTTTACAAGTCAACTGTTTATCACATTAGGACATTGATCTATAAATAAATTTGAAAGCAGTGATACATCTGAGCCTTTGCAGGCCTCCAGTTGAGGCAATGATCTGTAAATATATTTGTGTGTGTCATTGATCCCTTTATTACTAATGCTGTGGCTTTCATTGTGGTTATCAATCTCACCCCTGATGACCTTGTTCCCCGGTGCAGGCCCACTGGCCTGTTCTTATACATTTGAGAAGCACAAAGTTATACCTAATTCTGGCTGAATTTCAGATGCATCATCCTGTTCTTCCTGTACACTTTTCCTTCCCTCTCTGCAGCAAATACCACCTAAATGCCCTTGAATGAACCTTAGCTCATGTTCATGTGTTTGAACACATGCACGTGTTACCCTCTCGATAACCGGGCTGTTTTGTTAGTCACAAAGCCTTCTCACGACGTTTCACTGGTTTCTTTGTGTTTGTTGTTTCATAGCAAGACTTTGTTGCCAAGCCTTTTGTATTCACACAGGGCAGCCTCACCTGCCGGTTGTTTCCTGTTAGGATTCTCGCAGGGGTCGGCTGACCCAGGTGCGGGCACTTGCTGGGAGTGTGGCCCATGTCGCGATGTTCGGCCGAGGGCGCCTGCTGCTTCCCTAGCCCTCGCAGCCCTCCTGGGGGCTGTCTTCCCTGGGCCTGGATGGAACTGACGGCTTTGAGTGCAGCTCTTTCAAATTGCATAAAACACTGCTTGGCATTGTCCCTGGACAAAGTCACACCATTTAGAATCACTCAGATCACACGCTGCATCCAAACAGAAACCATGATAATGTCCAGGCACATCTCCTTGGTCCTGAAGGGAGAACACCTTTTTCTTTTATAAGAGGCCATAAGATTTTCAGGCAATTTGAAGGTTTGGAAATGGAGGCTGAAGAGACTCCCTGTGATGCCCTCGGCTCCCACGCAGCACCCAGTGGTGTGAGCAGTGTCTTCCTCTCTAGAGAGCCGGCACCTGGCAGGCCGAGCCCCTGGGCTGGGCATCTCAGGACCCCTGCTTCTTCCCCTGCGCTGGGCTGACTGAGGTCCGTCCCCACGTTCCCAGCTGACCACTGGTAAGTGACCTCGTTGTACATCCTCCGAAGTCTCTCTGTTCCCTGTCCCCATTCCCACCTCGTGTCAGGGCTTCCTGGGAGCAGTGTAGCTGGTGGCCTGCATCAAAGCCTTTGCCCCCAGGCTTGCTTTTGGAAGGACCCACCTGACTCAGCAACTTCAGATCCCAAACCCCAGTGTCCTGAGGCGGCTGTGCCATCAACAACCCCCCCCCCCCCACAACGTGTCTGTCTTTCCACAATGTCGGGATTCACTGGGAACCATCACGTCACAGGCTGCACCACCGAGCAGTGGCAGGTCACCAAATGCTTGGCTGACGGTCACAGCCTTCACTTCTAACATCTCTAACTCTCAAGTCACAAAGGAGACTTCACACGATGGCAGATATAGACTAAGGAAGAGAGGAAAAGATGGCAGGATGCTGAGCCAGGAGCACAGACAGAGGCTTGAAGGCAGAGTCCCAGAGCCACCGTGGGTGGTCAGGTGAGGGTCTTAGCCAAGCACTTCTGCAGAGTTGTCAAGGCAGAGGGTCCCCACGGAGGGCAGTGTCGGTTTGAGATTGTCCACTTGGAGTGGGCTGGGCGTGAGCGTCATGGGCAGGAGAGTGGAGCCTGGGGCACAGGACATTGGAGGTTCATTGCTGGGGCGATTTCCTTGAGCAAGGCTCCTGGTAGTGACCAGGTGATGGGGTCAGGGTGCCGCTGTGGACAGTCCTGTGGGGTTCCTCCTCTTATGGGTCTGTGGTGAGGGGATTGCACCTGGTGAGGTTGGTAAACTCCAGAGGCTGGTATTCCTGACATGATTTAGGATGGCCCTGAGTCCAGGTGCTCCTGATTCCGATTGATAGGTTGACAGGTGTAAGCTATCTATCACTTTGTGCCTGATGGTTTTCCTGGGCAGATGGTGGTGGCTTACTTACACAAGCAAGCTTTAGAGTCATTACCTGGTGAGGAAGGTCCGTTCTCACAGGCTCACACAGTTTTGAAGGAAAAGAGGGGAGACTGTGTCTCAGCCCCACCGTCTCCTTGGAGCGCTCCCTGTGCCCAGGTCATGGTGAAGGTGGCCACCGTGAGGAGTCCTTGGCTGGTTGCCGCAGTCTGGCTGGGCACAATCAGGAGCCACTTGTCAAAAGAAACTAACTTTATTTTTAGAACCACACACGCCAAACAAAACAGCCTCTCAGGAAAAATCCTCAGAGCC
>NW_026000137.1:90445-123315 GCF_001458135.2 Marmota marmota marmota
CCCCTGCCAGCTGTTACCATGGGCCCATTTGTGACTTATCTTAAAATGTAGACATCTCTGTGAAGCCCATCTCAAGGCCAGAGGCCTTGTTTGCACATTTCTTCAAAGTACTATACTGGATACGTTTGTGAAAAAGTAGTAAGGGGTGTCCAGCACCTGGAGTGCTGGTATCTTCTCGTCCAGTGGCCAAGTAAACAGGGTGACATGAAAATAGGAAGTTTATCTACATTGGACTCCTTCACAGAGACTCTTTTGCTGACAGTCCCAAAATCAACCATGGTGAAGAGGGCGTTTCTGTGGAGAAAGGGGGTGCCACTTCAGTGCCATCTTTATTCTTGAACAGTCTTGCGCAGTGTCTTGTACTGACCATATTTAGCACACAATGCACTTGGGTAGAATTTGATTTTTCTGTGTCAACCGTAAGAATCCTGATGTTTAGTGTGTGTTTACTACAATCCAAGCACTATTCTATGAAGTGACAAACAAAGGACTCGTCCCTCTAATGCCCCCCAAGCCTCCAGAGGAAGTGGTGTGGAGCCAGCAGACCCTGGCCCACGAGGCCCCCTCAGCAGGGGTACGCGCGTGACAGGCTCCACGCCGGCCCTCATGTGGAAACGATCAGTTTCTCCACTCAGGAAGAGGGATGGGGTGCAAGGCCTGTTTTAGGCCACCTCAGGGCTTACATGCTCCCTTTGTGCTGGTGACACAAAGGCCAAATAGCAAGTGCCAGATCACCAGCGTCCATCAGTGGCAGAGGACTCTGTCCGAGGTGGGCTCTGTCCAGGGGGTGGGGACAGAGGAGCAGGACCCAGGAAGCTCTCTCTTTTTTTAATCTGAGGACTGCTCAGCACCACTGTCCACAGGTGTCAGCGGCACAGCGAAGGGTCCCACTGTGCACCTGCACCTGTCACACGTCTGCCATGCGCAGCCCCACCCGTCCCCCTTCCCCCAACCCTGCCCAGCCCCTGGAGTGTCTCTTGTGTTTTCAGGTCTTTGTTTCTGCGTGGGAGAAACCATGCACGTTGTCTGTGTCTGCCTTCGCTTGTCACCACGATGCTGCACTTGGTGAACACCTCCCATCAATCTCTCCCGTTCCATCCACTTTCCTGCCAAGGACAGGGTCTTGTCCTTCTTCACAGCTGGATAATATTCCACTGGGCACAGGTACCACATTGTGTGGGGAACCACCCTGAGCTATTTGAGTGCCTTCATTCAGCCTTGGAGCCTAGGAGGTCTTGGTTTGGCATTGCAAGGTATTCTGTGGCTCCTCCCACCTAGTGGATTGCACAATGCACGTGACCTCTGTCTCCCATCGGCTAGGAAGACTGATCTCGTAGCTCTGGAGTTGGGTGGGACCCACTGGGAACTGGACAGTCCATCTCCTACCTAAATTGGTTAAGAACATTCTGCAGGAAGCCTTTGAGGTTCCCCCATACAGCTAATGCGCGGCCCTTAATGCCCCGCTCTATGACTATTTGCTGTGTCGCCTGGTTTTTCTCCATGTTTCTCAGCAGCCCACTCCACGCAGGGGAACCCAGCTCCCATTGCTGTTGACGGGCACCTGGGCTGACTCCACGTCTTGGCCGTCACGCAGAGTGCCATGGGAAGCCCGGTGTGCAGGAGTCTCCTTGGCACCCTGACTCCATCTCCTGCAGAGAGAGGCCAGGAGTGGGAGAGCTGGAGCCTGGCAGCTCTGTTGGGTTTTGGAGGAACCTCCGTGCTGCTTTCTGGCCCGTCCTCTGTGACTCATGCTCCCAGCTGTGTGAGGCTTCCTTTCTCGCTTCCTGCCAGCATTCGTTTCATCATGGCCACCCTCACTGGGGTGTGGACTCTCAGTGTAGTTCTGATTTGCATTTCCCTGATGCCAAAGATGCAGATCATCTTTTTCGTATATTTATGTGTCTATTGAGAGCACTTTCCCATTTTTTCGATGGGACTACTGGCTTTTCTGTTTGTTGAGCTCTTCACGTCTGTGTTCTGGACATGAACGCTCTGTCAGCTGAGAGCTGGCCGGCATTTCCTCCTGTCCACAGGTCGCCTCTTTTCCTTTCAGATTGTGTCCTAGCTGAGGGGAAAGGTCTCAATTTAATGTCATTCTGTTTGTCAATTCCTGCTTTTGTCCCTGAGCTGTTGAAGCCCTACCCAGGAAATCACTGCTTGGGCCAGTATCTTGAAGTGCTTCCCCTTTGGTTTTCGTCCAGTGGCTTCAGATTCCGGGTCTTACATGAAGGTCTGGGATCCATTTTGAGTTGGTTTGCACAGGGCGACCGAGGTGCTCAAGCCTTGGTCCCATGCTCATGGATGCCCCCTTTCCCAGCGCCGTCTGTGGAGGAGCCGTCCTTGCTCCCTGGGTCGTTGGCACCGCAGTCAGCAGCCCACGGCTCAAGAGGCAGAGGTTCATCTCTGGGTCCTGGGCCGGGCCCCTCTGGTCTCCTGGCCTGCCTGCAGCCAGCTCCTGCGGCCTTGTTGCGGACCTGTGGTGTTTTGAAGTCAGGTACTGTGAAGCCAATGGGCAGCGTTTTCTCCTGCTTTGATCTCATTGATTGTTATTGATTTATTTGGGGCTTTTAAAAAATATCCTCTTGGTTCAGTTTTGGTAGGTCATGTGCCCAGGAATCCGTCCACTTCTTCGAGGTTCCAACTCGTTAGCGTGCAGACTTTGAGGACGCACTCTGGCGCTTGCCTTCGTGGAGCTGCTGCCGTGGCTCCTCTCCACTCAGCTGGACCTCTTGGGCTGGTCAGTCCGGCCTGTCTTTTCAGGGAGCCAGCTCTGGTTCCGTCCTCTGCTCTGTCAGCACCACCCGTTGGCTCTGGTCTCTGATTTCTTCCCTGTGCTCATCTGCTCTCCCGCGGCACTCGGTCTTGTGGCTGAGGCACTATCTGATGGGGAGTAGGAGTCACAGAAGCCGAGGACCCTCACGGGGTGGCAGTCACCACAGTTGTCTCGTTTCTTCTTGCTGTCATGGGGGTGACTGCCCACTTGGCTGGAAGCTTCAGTCCCTGTGGTTGAGCTGAAGGCTCAGCAGGATTGGCAATGCCTGGAGCTGGACGCAGGGCTGAGCCGGGGGTGTGGCTCAGTGGCCGAGCACCCCGATGTGCGAGGACTGGGCTTCAACCCCTAGGGAAAAAAGGGTAAGAAAAAATAGAATCAAATAAAAAGATGAAATAAAAATTGAAAATAAAATGTTGGCATACTGGGAATTGAACCCAGGGGCGTTTTAACACTGAATTACATCCCAGTCTTTTTTATTTTGAGACAGGGTCTTGCCAAGTTGCCGTGTGATCTGACGCCTAATCCTCCTGCCTCAGCTTCCTGAGTATCTGGGATTACAGGCATGTGCCTCTATGCCCAGCTAATCATATTCAATACATTTTTTAAAGGGTAGAGAAAGCAGGAGGAAAATAAAAAGAAAAGTGTTGGGAAAAGTATAAACGGCAGCCGCACCCCAGAGAAAAACCCCCACATGGCGCCTAAGGACCTCTTCTTCCTACCTTCCTCTTTTCTGCAGTGGCTCAAAAAGTTCCCGCCCGTGTGAACTCTCCCGCCCGCGCCAATTTCAAATCTCGCTGTTGGGGAACCTTAGCCCCAATAAGAACTAATTCCTGGGCTCCAGAGCTGAGATCTGGAAGAACTTGCCAATAAACGGGTGGCCTGCCATTTATCTAAGCCCTACCATCTCCCCTTAGTTCTGTATAAGCACACAGCCTTTTGCAATAAAATTGGAATTCTCCCATCGAAGTGTCTTTGTGTGGAGAATTCTTTCAAAAAGAGGGAGAGGGAGAGGGAGAGGGAGGGGGGAGAGGGAGAGGGAGAGGGAGAGAGAAAAGAAAAACAAAACCAGAAAGCAATAGAGTGGAGGCTCAGGGCTGCTGGCCTTGGCCGGTTGCTGCAGGCGGGATCCATGGCTGGCGCTCTTCCTCTCCGCTGCTTTGCCTGTTGGTAAGGATTCTCTCCACGTCCCTGGGATGGGGAGAGGCCACAGGTCCACAGAGGTTCATGCTGGGGTGTGGCAGGTTCTGTGAGACCCTCTGCCCACAATCCTGGAGCCCCAGACCTGGATCCTGTGTAGAGTCCCACACAGCCTTCCCTCTGCAGGTCTGGGGACTGCCCCCGAAGGGAAGCACCTGGGCTCCCTCCATTCCACCCCTTCCCTCGCAGGTCGCAGGTCGCAGGTCACAGCAGGGTTGTGTCAGTCACTCCTGCGGAGCAGACCTCAGGCAGAAAGCACCCAGGGCTTCTGACCCACCCAGCACTGGGCACAGACACGGTGCCCTTCTCTAGGTGGCTCTCAGTGTCCGCCCCGTGTGGATACAGGTGCAGAGATCGGATCCTGCAGCGCCAGCTGGCTGGGCAGGTCCCGGGCCTCTCGGCTGTCTGGACCATACGTCTGCAGGGTGCTGGGCTCTGTGCTTGTGGGAATCGCCAGGACTCTCTTCTTCATCCGTGCTCCTGCCAAAGGGTGCTCCACCCGCAGCCCCTTGCCACCGAGCACTCAGTGCTGGGGTGCTTTGTTTCTCTTACTGTTCTAAGAGCCAAAGTTTCTGGTTTCACCTGCTCACTGGCCCTGGCTCTCTCCAGGGCTTTCCCACGACCCACACCTCTGCCTGTGGCTCCACGCCTGTTGTTCTCGTTGCACCTGGTGAAGAAAGAAGCAGGTGTGTGCTGGGTGCCTCTGATCTGCCATCCAGCCCACCCAGGATACCTTTTCCTATTGGCATAGAATAAGCCTGCAGCAACAATCAAGTTGTGTCTGGACACTAGCTTTTGAAACAGCTGTTTTACATATGGTCCAAAATACACAACAATACTTCAGGAGACCATGTAAATCAGGGTCTGGGCATCACCGAGCTTCAGCCTCCTCTGTGAAGTGCATGGTTGACCTTCCTGCTGCCAGGAAAGTGTGCTGCCTGGAGGGGAGATTGAGTGTGGATCTGAGTCCCTCAGGACAGTGGGATGAGGGCTCCCACTAGTTTGGTCCAGCTGCCTGTTGGAGAACCACCAAAACCTGCATGGGTGTCACTCAGAGTGGGCCACTGCAGTCCATTCAGATTCAGACTGAACATCCACCAACCCACATCTTGTTCTGTTTTGTTTGTGGCATGTTGACAATCTCTGGATTTGCCATAATAGAGGCATTTCTCTGATGGCAAACACTTGCCATCACTAGATATCAGGTCAGTGGTATAAATTGTAACCTCATGAGGTAGGAGTAAAAGTCTCCAGCGTCTGCCGGCCTGGGGTCACTACAGACCTGTAGAGATTGAGAGGATTCATCCTGGAACACCTTTCTGTTCCACCGTGAGCACTCACCACAGCTTCACAGAGCAGTTGGCTGGAACTGTCTTTGAACTTTTCATGAGTTTATTGATCTCCGTCTGATCTCTGCCTATCCCTGGACAAGGAGTGTCCATGGCTGCAGCTTTATGAGGCACTCACAGATCCAAAGCGTCCAATGCACCTTTTGCTTTTGTCGTAAGATCACCCAGAAAACTAGAGTGGATGGGAAGGGTTTTCTGTTGCTAAATTCCACGTTTCATCAGGTTCCAATGGCTCTTCTTTACCTGGCCCTACACCTAATGATTTCAAAATTGTTCTCAGCCAAGCTGGTCACATGGCTTCTAAAATAAATAAGTAGGAGACCCTCCTCCATATTGAGAACACAAAGCTTCTGCTGTGGGCCCAGAAGGCCTCAAGAAGCCACTAACCCTATGCCAACTATCAGCAAAAGAAATAGCAGCCTGGCACGGTGGCACACACCTGTAATCCCAGCGGCTCAGGAGGCTGAGGCAGGAGGATTGTGAGCCAGCCTCAGCAAGAAAGTGAGGCCCTAAGCAACTCAGTGAGAACTTGTCTTAAATAAAATGTAAAAAAGAGCTGGGGATGTAGTTCAGTAGTTAAGCATCCCTGGGTTCAATATCCAGTACCAAAAAAAAAAAAGAAAAAAGAAAAGAAAAGAAAGAAAGAGAGCAGAATTCAGTTATGCTGACATTAAAACACTTGTTCTTGTCCGGCTGGATCTGGCATCTTAACTGGTGCTGGTCCCCCACCCCTGGGTCTGCAGAGAATTGGTTCCTGGACACCCGAGGGACCAAAACATGGAAGCTCAAGTCTCTTATCTAAATGGTGTCCACTTGGCATATGACTTACCTATGTCTATTGTTCCTTATGCATTAATTCATCTCTAGATCACTTACAGTTCCTGATCCAATGTTAAGGGCTATGTAGATATCTATGTGCTATATTGTTTAACACATGCTCAGTACAGACACTTTATTCCAGTATTTCAACCCAGGGCTGTTTGGATCCTGATGTGGCACCCACAGTATGGACTGTGGAGAGCCCACTGTGCTGAGCAATGCTATCTAATGGCTTTACAGTGTTGCTGATGTCAATATGCACATACAGGATTACTTGGACACTTCACTTAATCATTTGAATTTTAGAGATGGATGGAAAAATAGAAAGCCAGTTTGCTTTTTTTTTTTCCGGTACTGGGGGTTGAGTCATGGGGTGCTGTACCATTGAGCTACATCCCCAGCCCTTTTTGAGATAAGATCCTACTAAATGGTGAGTATCTTGCTAAGTGGCTGAGGCTGGTCTCAAACTTGTGATCCTCCTGCCTCAGCCTCCTGAGCCATGGGATTACAGGCGTGCACAACCACTCCCAGCTGCCAGTTTGCTTTTAAAGAGCTCAAGCAGGGTTTTGATGCGAAGCCATGACACTTGTTTGCAGGTGTTGGGCAGCAGCACTGGTGAAGCCACATGATGTGGAGGCTGTTGAGATGTGTGGGCCTGAGGGGGTGCCCTCCTTCACCCTCCACAGGAGCCAGACCATCCTTGAATCCCTGTCACCGTCACTGGATGAGGACAGCCATCTGGAAGAGTTCCATGTCACTTCCTTGGTGGGGTGTGAAGTCCCCTCCAAAACTCAGCTTGAAATTTAACTGGATTCAAACATAAAATGGGGGCTGGGGACACAGCTCAGTTGGTAGAGTGCCTGCCTCACATGCACAAGGCCTGGGTTCAAACCCCAGCAGCACACACACACACACACACACACACACTCACACACACACAAAACACACACACACACTCACACACACACACTCACACACACACACTCACACACACACACTCACACTCAGACATACACAAAACAAACTCACACACACATACACTCACACACACACTCACACACATACACATACACTCACACACACACATATACAAAACAAACACACACACATACACTCACACACACATACACATACACTCACACACACACATACACTCACACACACACACTCACACACAGACATACAGTAAACACACACACATACACATACACACACATACACTCACACTCAGACATACACAAAACACACTCACACACACATACACTCACACACACTCACACACATACACATAAACTCACACACACACTCACACACATACACATACACTCACACACACTCACACATATACAAAACAAACACACACACATACACTCACACACACACACATACACATACACTCACACACACATACACTCACACACAGACATACAGTAAACACACACACACATACACTCACACACAGACATACAGTAAACACACACACACATACACTCACACTCAGACATACACAAAACACACTCACACACATACACTCACACTCACACACACACACACACAAACACGACATAAAGTGGGACCTTGAGGTGGTGAGAGGAGAGCCCTTGGGAACGGAGGAAGCCACCGTGGCTGGTGGGGGCTGGCGGCGAGGCCGGGGTCCGCCCTCTCTTCTCTGCACTGACTGCAGATTCTGCGGCTCTTCTGCCAGGTCAGGCCCTCACCAGAAGCCAGCAGCCTGTGCTTGGACTTCCAGCCTTGAGGCCAGGAGCCAAAAAACTTCCTTTGCCCATGAATCGCAGGAGCAAGGGGGATGTCCAGGCAGTGAGGCGGGAGAGCTGAGGGTGGTCACGCAGACACCGAGAATTCTGTCCTCTTATGCCGTAGGCAGGAGCCGAGGGCGGGCTGACTCCATGCTGGAGTCTCCCCAGTGCTAGGACAGGAGGGGACATGTGTCATGCTGAGTGGGGGCCTAGGTGTTCCCCGTGAGGCCATAACTAGGTGCGTTGTCCCTGTGGAGTGAGCATGAAGATGACCCCTTGTTTGTCCATAACGAGGTGCCCAGTGTCCATGCTGGTCACTGGCATTCATATTCCTTCTCAGGCCCAAGGAGCTGCCCAGTGTCTGTTCTGCGAGGTGATGGAGGAGGCCGCGTGGGCAGCCTGGACTTTGCATCTGCCTGGCAGAGATGTCACAATGCCTGTCAGGCACAGCTCTGATATAATTGCTTCAACAGGCAAAATAAAGAACTCAGAAAGTATGCAAGGAAAAAAAAGAACCAAATGGAAATTTCAGAAATGAAAAATGTAGTAGCCAAAATTTAAAGGCTCAGTGGCTGTGCCCACCAGCAGAACGGAGAGGCAGCAATGGGCTAAGGAACAAGAGAAGGAAACGCAAAGCAAACCAACAATCAACAACAGCTGGTCTCAGGGACCTGTGGCACTGCGTGGGAAGATGACGTCCTCCCAGACTCCAGGGGACGGACATTGAGGCCCAGCAAGCACACTCAAAGCACCGCGCAGGAAACAGAATGAAATTCCAAACCATCCCCAGGCAACGCACAGGAAGGCGGGTGAAAACACAGGAATAAAGAGGAAAAGCAGAAACAGATTTGTTCCGAGTGAAGCCAAGCCCCCCTTAAACCTCCCACACCACAACCCCACCCACAAACCTCCATGCAGTGCCACAGGTAGGGAAGTGGAGGACGGGTCAGTGGGTCTAGGGGTAGGAAGTGGGCATCGCAGGGCAGGGGATGTAGTGTGGGTGGCCCTGTGGCTGTACAGTGTCAACACCTGGCTGGGATATTGTTCTCTAGCTCTGCAAGCTATTAAATTGGGAGAAGCAGGTAAAGGCTGAGTGGCACACCACTGTGCCCTGACTTGGTTCGCAGGTGGAAACGTAATTCGCTCCAGGTGCCTTGTCACGAGCACACCTCCTTCTTGTCAGTGTGGGAAGTGTGCGTCGTCAGCCTTGGCCATCTGGCCGACGGGCTCCCTTCTATTTGGAGAGCTCACCACCCTGAGTTGTGGTGGGACAGTCGAACAGCTCAGTCATGGTTTTGATCTCAGGTGTCCCCCAAGCTCCTATAACACAGGAATGTTCAGAGGTGAGCCGACTGCATGGCGAGAGCTGCGACCTCCATCCTAGCTTGAGAGGACTGACGACAGGCAGGGCTTGGCGGGAGGAGGTGGAGCTTGGCGGGCATCCTGGAAGGGTGCCTGTCCCCTGCAGCCCCTCCCCTGCATTTCTAGGAAGGTCCAGGCAGTGCCCAGCTGCTGGCCTGCTGATCAGGCTCTGGAGGATGGAGGGAGGGGAGAGAAGACCCATCAGGGAGAAGGCAGTCGGGCAGCTGGGTGCAGCCATCTGGATTTGGCACCAGCTGGTTGGGGTTGTGAATCCCGGGCCTTCGGGCCTGAAGCTGAGGGAGTTGCAGCCTCTAAGCAGGGAGAGGAGAGAGTGAGCTGTGTGGGGGACAGCCCGGCCACTGGGAGGGGGGAAGTGCCCCTCCACCCCCCTGCTCAGGGTCTAGGACCAGGGCTTTCCTGGGTCTCTGTTGGACACTAAGGCACCTGCCCCAGGTGTGAACATCCAGTGGCGCCTTAGATGGAAGGTAAGGCCCACATCTCAGGGGAGTGACCTGGGCTCTGGGCACCTGGAGATGGGGCGTGTGGAGCCCGGGCGCAGGTCGGGAGGAGGGGAAGCCGGCCCCACACATCAGCCCTGCAGAGTTTCTTCCTCCCCTTCACCACGGCAATAATGGCCACGGTCATTCCCGACCTGCCCCTGCTCCAGGCAGCAGAGTATGCCCTGGGAGGGCCTCACTGCTCCTGCCAACAACCTGGCAGCAGGGGTCCCTGTGCCCAGGCAGGTGGGCTGCCCAGCACTTTGTCAGGGCCTGGCTCCACCCCACTCCCGAGGTGCCCAGGGTGGGTGCTGCAGGGTCCTGAGAAGAGCATCACCAGAGGGTGCACGGTTTCCCTGTCTGTCATCCACGGAAACAGGAACCATGCCAGTTCTTTTTTTTTTTTAATATTTATTTTTGCCTATGATGCCATAGACATCATTAGTTGTAGGTGGACACAATTCCTTTATTTGGTTTATCTTTATGTGGTGCTGAGGATCGAACCCAGGCCTCGTATGTGCTGGGGAGCGCTGCACCGCTGAGCCCCAGCCCCGGCCCCACGCCAGGTTCTTAATGTGAGGAACATTCTAGTCCATGTTCCCACAGCTCTGTTGAAACCAGAGCTCAGGTGTTTCTACAGCAGGGATAGGCACAGGTGACAGGGACCTCCTGAAACCCACAGAGCATTCCTGGGGGGTTGGCAGAGCCACCTGAGGGAGGGCAGCGGCAGGCCCTTTGCCAGGATGGACTAGACAAGACGGTAGGCCCCTCTGGTGTCAGCCGGTGGCAGGGCCCTTTCCAGTGATGGCTGTGGGCATGTGGCGCAGCACCTGCCTTGATAGGGGTGGGGACAACGGCCTCCTCAAGTCTGCTTCCTTGCTAACAAATGTTTGTTCTGGGCTCAGGATGTGACGAGCCCTGCACTGTGAGTTACTGGGAAACAAAGAGACGGAACCCACAGAAACAAGCTTACGGCCTGGTGACAGTGTGGCTCAAAGCTGGAGACTTCAAGAAGCCTGCTCTGTTTCCAGGGAGCATGGCGGGTGTTGCTGTGGGGGACCAGGCTAGGAGTCAGCCTGGATGCTGACGAGAGCCCATTACACACACTCGTCTTTCTCATGTAAACACATCTATTGACACTTGTTCCATTTTTGGACTTACAGTGCTACTATATTTGAAGGTGTGAATTATTTACCATGTGGTCTAGTCATTTTTAAAAACTTTGTTTTGAGTGGTGTCTTGCTGAATTTCTGAGGCTGGACTCAAACTTATGATCCTCCTGTCTCAGCCTCCAGAGTTGCTGGGATTATAGGCATGTACTACCATACCTGGCTTTCGCACATTTTGACCAGCTCCTCTAGAACAGCACTGAGCCACGCCAGTAAGCCATATTCAGTGGGTGTTAACACTGGACTTCTCCCAGAGGCCAGCATTTCAGATGGTTAACATCCCCAAGCCCTATGACATAAACCTGTCACGAGGAGCTGTCGGTGGCTTACTGCAAGGCCTTTTGGAGTCATAGGTTAACAAATTAATGAAGACTGTGGCTGCTACCCCGCATTAAATAATGACCATGAATGATTAGAAGAAAAACATCTTCATGTCCTCCTGCAGTGTGTGAGATTGATGAGAATGGATTACTCTGCCAGAAAACTCAAAAATATTACAACCTTTTATTCCTCTGCAGCTCGGACAAGTGTGTATTCATTTCTATGTTATTACAAAAAAAATTGTACAATGATTCTGAGCTGAAAACACATTAAATCACCACTTTAATTATATCAAAACAGCACACTGAGATTCTGTCACTAATCTAGTTTAATCTTGGCATCTCATTCTCATCCAATATTTTATTTCCATTTGGGTCATATTAGTCAATTGGGCATAAGCAACAGTATTTATTTATCTTACTAGTTTATTTTGGTACAGTAGTAAATCACAGTACAATTACAACGATTCCTCAGTTTAAATTCATTGCACCATTGCATACAAACTTGACATTTTGAAATGTGGTCTCAATTGAGCATTAACATTAAACTTCTACGATTGTCTCTTCAACTTTTCCAGAAGAGCTTAAGTGGTCTGGAATATTCTGACTGCTATGTTTTTTTTTGGTTAATTTACCCATTTAGATTTTATTTGTAGCATTACTTTATGTGCAAATGGGTACAAAAAGAGCCAGTAGGGTGGCAGTGAGCATTTGAGGAGAGGAAAGGGGCAGGTTGGAGGGGAGGTGGTCCGAGGAGGGTAGCAGGGCTGGGGCTGTAAGCCCTGGAGTCAGGATAAGGTCCCCAAGGCATCCCTGCAGGGTGTGTGGAGCCAGGGAGTCTTCCTGCAGCACCTGCTTCTTTCCCCCTGTCTCTCGCCTTGACAGCTGCTCCTGGCTGAGGCTTCTGAGAAGCCATGCCTTGCCCTGGTGCCAGGCAAATGGGCAAGTGGGCAAAGGGAAGTTTCCCAGGCCAGGCTCGTTCACCTGGTAGCGTTTCCATGGTTCAAATCCTTGGCTTCCCAGCTCAGAGCTCCATGGCAGGGAAGAGCTGAGGCCCATCGGTGCAGGGATTGATGCACAGTAGCCGTGTTCATGAAAGCAGGGAGGGGGCTGTCAGTTCAGTGACACAGTTGCCAACTGGGGAGTTGGCTCCCTCCTAAGGCCTGGTTCCCTGTCCACAGGCCTCCACAGGAAACCTTAACATCATCCAAGGGCTGTCCAGAGGCCAGTGTCTCAAGGAAGAAGGCCAAAGGGTTCATCGTGCTGGCTGGCACAGTGACAAGAGAGCGTGACACGTTAGGTGGACAGTCTCGGCAGCAGCCCCCGGCCCACCTCTACCAGCTGCAGCCTTCTCCACTCACCCCAGCAGTTGAAGGCCGACAGGGGCAAGGCTTCTGAGGGCCGGGGGCAGTTGGGGAGCCTGCCACAGCCGTGCTCCTTCCTTTCCCTGTGAGTCTGACGCACTTCAAGTGTGTTGCATAAGCAGAATCATATAGTATTTGTCCTTTCATGTCTGATTTATTAATTAATCATGTCCTCAAGGCTTATAGATTTTTTAAAATATTTGTTTCTTAATTATAGGTGTACACGATGTCTTTATTTTACTTTATGTGTAGTTGAGGATCGAACCCAGTGCCTCACACATGCCAGGCACGTGCTCTACCACTGAGCCCCAGCCCCATCCCAAGGCTTATAGAATTTTAAACACTTAAAATTGGCTAAAATCTTACAAAATTTCTTAAAAGACTGTCTTTTATTTCAGGGGGAGCAGGAAAAAGTTGAAGGCAGGGGTAGGCTTGGGGGAAGGGACACCTGGCCCTCTCCCCCTTTGGACGCCTCAGTCCCCCTTCCCAGGGGAGGAAAGGACCTTGGTCTATTTAGGGGTCTCGTGGTGGGCTCAGGCAGATGAGCACTTTTCTGAGAAAAGATGAAGGCGCTGAGGTTTGTGAGTGGCACAGGCACCTTTCAGAGGGTGTCCGCAGTGTTGATTTGCCCTTGAACCTCCTGAACTGTAAGCTGAACTGAATCTCTATGTTTTCCAGCCTCAGCCTCAGTTTTGTTACATATTAAAAGTGTGCTCATTCATATATGGATATGTATTCATTTGCATAGATGGATGTATATAGTCATTTACATCTGGATGTTTATTTATATAAATGGCATAATCTCATCTATATATGAATCGGTATTTATTTGTATATATGTGTGTGCAAGAAGCTGAGCTATGGGGGGGGTGTGTGTGTGTGATTATTTTTTTGCAGTGCTGGGGAGTAAACCCAGGACCTTGCATGTGCTGCACAATGTTCTACTGAGGAGCCACTGCTCCGCCTGAAAGCATGATTCTATTGACAATGGTCCAAGCATCACAACTGCTGGCACAGGTAGCCCTCCTTCTCTAAGCACCTCCTTGGTAATCCCCACAGAGGAGACAAGAGCATCAACAGGTCTGACTAATGTTACATCCAGGGAAAAATAAGTGAGAGGGTTTTCTGCACACATATTTAAGTACTTGCACATTTCAAGCAGCATTAGTCCAGGATGGGGTCTTAAGATGAAGAACTTATAATTCAAATTCCAGTGTGCTCCCCCAGCCTGCTTTATCTGGCTGTTTAAAGCCCCGTCACTTTTCTTGTAAGAGTTTGGTAAGTGTGTTACATGGGACTCACTTTGCTGTTTCAAGTGAAGTGTGTAACTTGCTGCTGTCCTTGGTGGGCCCTCACTGCCTGTCTCAGGGAGGCAGGACGAAGCTCTTTGCCCTTCCCGTTTGCATTGCATTGAACCAACTCCTCTCTCTGCCCCTTGGCCAACGACCAGGCCACCCAGAGGTCTAACTGGGCAAGAGCTGCTAATCTCACCACTTTTTTTCTCACAAAATTTGGAAAGAGGAAACAAAGTTGAATAAACCAAGGCCAGCCAACAAGAGCCCCGAGCCCTTCAGCATGTTGTTAGACAGCACTGGGCTGCTTCAGTCAGTCCCTGCCCAACCCTAACCTATTGATTTTTGCTAATGACAGAAGCAGAAGATGGGTTTTTACAGCGTCAGGCATTATGCTTTGTAAGCCAACCAATTTTTGTCCTGGATCAAGGATGTTCACCACCCCACAGCTGCTATTTATTATTATAACATGCCAAGAGGAATCAACCTCATTTGAATTTAATTAGAATAGAACATTCCTGATTTCAGAATAAAGCCTATCCTTGCTAATAGTGAAAATTAATTGGATTATTTTACATGAGAATTTCCAAAGCTTCTGAAATGAATCTTTCAGAAAAAGAATGATGTATGGTTTCTTTTCAATGACCTAAGTTCAGAAATCACCTGTGGCACATCCATTTGATGCGACAAGCTTATTCACATGTTTTTGCAACTAAAATTTCAGATTAGATCTACCTCCGTACCAGGAGCTAAATCTCATAGACTTCCATGGAATTCAGTGTATAGCCAGAGAGGGGACAGCCAGAGAGGGAGACTGCGTCCCTGCCCATCAACATTGTGTAAGCAGATGCTGACACTCAGGAGCCAGAGCCCCAGAGCCAGTGAGCACGTCCCTGAGAGCAACAGGAACACACGCACCTACACGCAGGCTTTCCTGCCACCGAAAGTGGGCGAGTTCAGAGGCCTCAGCCTTTCACTCTAAAAACAACCAAACAAAAACCTCAAAACCCACATTTCTTTCCCTCCCTTCCCTCCTCCCTCCCTCTCTCCCTCGTTCCCTCCCTCCCTGGGTATTGATTGACCCAGGGTGTCCTATGTCAGGCCACTGCCCTTCCACTCAGCTGCATCCCTAACCCTTTTACTTTTCTTCTGAGGAGGTCTCCCTATGTTGCCCAGACTGGCCTTGAATTGACCTTGCAATCCTGCCTCAGCTTTATAAGTAGACCTGCACCACCATACCTGGATCAAAACCCACATTTTAATTAACCCAGGGGCACTTTACCACTGAGCTACATCCTCAGTTCTTTTTATTTTTTGTTCTGAGACAGGGTCTCACTAGGTTGCTTATAGCCTCACTAAATTGCTGAGGCTGTCTTCAAAATGGAAATCCTCCTGCCTCAGCCTCCCGAGTCACTGGGATTATGGGCATGTGTCACCATGCCTGGCAAAACCCACAGTTTAATGATAAAGTAAAAAAACAGAAAGTGAAGAGAATGACAGTTGTTCAGTGTATTTAGACAGTGCAGACATTCTGTCTCATTTAACCCAAATACTCCATCCTCAATTATCTCTAATTCAAATTTATTATTTGCCTACATTGCAGCTCTTGCTCTATAATCTCAGACAATACAATATAAATAACATACACTGTAAGGTTAAGAATATAGCATAAAATGCAACTCAGCACTGAACAACATAGTCAGGAGTTTGCCTAAACTAAGACATTGTAACAATATAACGTAACATTGTGATATAATGTAAATGTCTCTCTAGCTGGGCTCCCTGCCTCCCCAGGTCCTTTCCAAAGCTTCCTAAGCAGGCTGAGCCCAGGCACTAGCAAGAGGTCTGTTGTCACTGAGGTTCTGGGCACAGGTGTAGGTAAGACAGAGGCCAAGTCTTTACATTGAAAACTCAAACCCCAACCCCTTAAATTGGGTAATAGAGCCACACAATTTTGATAATGTGAGTAGGGAATATTAGGGTAACACTAAACAATAATTAAATATATTTTTAAAGCCAGCAGTTTTCACAGTGCTCACTGAACATTTAGCAAGCCAGCCAACTGATATAAAAACAGCTATATCTACTTAGAATACCAAAACATGTTTGGAAACATTCTGAATTCATGAATTGTGGGATGAATATTTTCCACATGCTGTTCAGATATAATTCATACCAATATTGCTTCTTGCCCTCAGAGCACTTTGGAGCTGTGCATTATAGGAGTGTCAGGCTGGATTTATACGAAAGAGGGTTTCTGTAGGTGGTATTATTGATGGCAAATGGAAGATTCACCAGATGCTGAAAATCGGAAGTACTTCTGAAAAACTGCCTTTCACTTGAAAGGGCTATAAATCTACAAATAATCTTGAATTCAAAAGCAAGCCTTTTTATGCAATAAGTTGATAGCAAATACATTACCAAAGAGAAACATAATTACCTTAAAATCTACACAGTTAGAAACATATTGTAGTTCCCAAATTATAATTTAATTTTATAATGGTAAGAATTGTTTTACTGATCACTTTTTTTCATTGAGTTTTACCTTTTATCCTCATGTGTTTAAAGACAAAGCCAAGATATCTGTAAATTAATATCCTAGACTGTCCAGGAAGTCCGCACGTTTTCTAGTTATGTAAAAAGCAGACAAATTTTGATGAATAAGAGAAAGGTCCATGTCATCATCCCCCTGATGTATGCAACCAGCCATGGCAGGACTCTAGTTGGCAGATCATTCCCAGGGTGAGGCTGTGGTCTCCTCCAATAAGTCCAGCTGTGGACTGGAGAGTCATCAGGAGATGGGGTGAACACTGGGGCTTTTCAGCTGTACAAAACAGTTCCTAGCTTTGTCAGTTCAAAGGGTACTTTCTATTGGTCTCTATATCAGAATCTGATCTATCTGTAACTAAATATCTGAACCACATCCACAGCCATAGCTGCATGATGCACCTGTATCTGTAACAGCTATATCCACTGCATAGCTGTCTTTATCCACATGTCATTGATACCTTATCTAATCTGTGTCAACATCTGAACTCTCTCTCTCTCTCTCTCTCTCTCTCTCACACACACACACACACACACATACACACACACATACACACACACACACAATTTAGCCTTTCTGGTGCCAGTTTGGTCTGTCTGTCTCTCTATCTCTGTTGGAACCAAGTAACGTTGTGATATAATGTAAATGTCTCTCTAGCTGGGCTCCCTGCCTCCCCAGGTCCTTTCCAAAGCTTCCTAAGCAGGCTGAGCCCAGGTAGTAGCAAGAGGTCTGTTGTCACTGAGGTGCTGGGCACAGGTGTAGGTAAGACAGAGGCCAAGGTGACAGTCTCTGGGCTTGGAACAGAGACTGTGGTTTAGAACTGCCTTGACCATTTGCTAGCTGTGTGATCCCGACGGTCATCTAACCTCACTGTATTTCAGTTCCCTCATCTGTTAGTAGCGATGACCCTTGCTCTTCGTGTTGGGTTATTTCGAATTTAAATAATAGATATCATATGCTTTGTGGGCTCTAAAATGCCACATAAAAGTCAAACATGATTATTGTTAAAATGTTTAGGAGGCGATAATAAGTTAGGATAAGTTCTTATTTCAAGACCCATTCCCAGAGAATCAGTGTAATTTTTTTTCTTTGCAGCACTGGGAATTGAACCTTGGGGTGCTCTACCACTGAGCACTAGGGACGTATCCCCAACCCTTTTTACTTTGTATTTTGAGACAGGGTCTTTCTACATTGCCCAGCTGGCCCTGAACTCGTAATCCTCCTGCCTCAGCCTCCCGAGTAGCTGGGACCACACGTGTGCTCCATCACACCTGGCTGGAGCCACTGTAATCTGTGATGCTATGCGCATATTGGAGAATCTGTGGTGCACAAGCCATCTGCTCCAGCCCAGGCCAGACCACGGGTGCCTATGTGCTAAGCCCTCAGCACCTACTGTCAGAGGGCGCGTTAAAAGGCAGAGCCTGGCAATCCATTCCAAGGAAAGAAAGTTCACGGTCAAAGAAAAATTAAGTGCTAAGAAAGTAGGTTAAATAATATCACCTTTGGTTAAAATATTCCAATCCTCTAGTTAATGAAGGGTGCCTCCTCCCCAAACTCAGAGCCCTCTCCGCCCAGGGCCTGAGGCCCCAAGGAGCAGCCATGGAGGAGTCCTGACATGCCCCTCTCTGCAAGGACAGTGGCTGGGGCTTTGTGCTGAATCGCCAATGTGGCACGAGTGCCCCCTAGCTCTGCTCAGGGCTCATGGCATGTCACCTCTGCCTGGGAGGAACAGGTGGCTCCTTCCCCTTCACCAAGTCCAACAAATGGGAGGACACGAACTACCTCAGCTTCAGCCAATGCTCAACCCTGTCCTGAGGGATCCCCTGACCTTCTGTAGTGTTTTCTGCCCTGCGTCCAGACACACGCTGCTCATGTCAGACTTGCGCTGATCCATTTTCCAAGCAAGCGCGTGTGTAGGTGCTTTTGTATTGGATTTAAGCATATTCTACTTCATGTGAGGATTTCTGCAGGGGTGGACACATAAGGCTTTCATTCTGAGTCTCCTTAGAGTGTGTCATCACCTGATCTATGTCTATAAAGGTTTCCAGACAGGCCCTGTGAGAAGTCAGGCACCGGACAGAAGAAATTACAGAGCATGGTCCCTGAAATATTCCCAGAAAGCAGAAGCTTGCAAAATTAGCAGCTCCACCCAGAGTGAAGGATCGCTCTGGTCCTCCCGAGTCACCAAACCTCCCCTGCCGTTGGTGAGTGTTCCTCAGTTCTGTTGAGCATGGATCTTGCCTCCTGGTGATTTGCTAACAGGTTTTCCGATGAGCTCACTGAAAGCAGGGCAGAGATTCCCAGCAGCACGGTGCGTCTTGCTGTTGAAGTTCAGGCCGTGGAGAGGTCCGGCTGCCTGGTTGCCTGCCTCGTGGAAAGCTGGCTTAAGAACTCTGTGGTGGGGCATGGGCATGGGTGTTTGGGGAGTTCCTGCACCAGATCAAGGTGACTGAGGGATTTCGGCCAAGCTTTGCCAGTTGCCCTGGTAAGTCTTTCCCTGGTTAATTTCTGGGGGAGGCACCTGCCTAAGGCCTGCAGTGTCACAGCCAGCAGCTGAGAGCTGGTCCCACAGTGCCTTTTTGGTGACCAGGCTGTGCAGGCTGCTGCAGTGAGTGCCCCCCACCCCTGTGGTACAGGAGGCTCTGGAGAGAGGGGGAATCCTGTCCCCAGGAGGACTTCACAGGTTTTGTCCATTGGCTTGACTTGTAACCCAGGAGCCCAAAGTGGATAAAGATGCTGGCTCAGTAGAAGATTGTCCCCGCTGTGGCTGGAAGGCTCCTGTGTGGTAAAACGCCCAGCTCCCGACTCAATGCCAATCGAAAGCCGAGAGGATTTAGGGGCAGGGCATGACAGATGACATCCAAGTCCACCTGGAAAATGGACATTTGGGAAAAACCAGGAAACCCTAAGCCTAGGAAAAGGGGAGATCCTTGATGGACACACCTGCCCATCCAGCTGCCCCCTCCGCCTCCCTCAGCCCACCTGGGCCTGCTGCTCAGGCCTGGAACCCTGTAGTTTGGGCCTGGGACTTCAGGGGCTTCTAAAATCTTGGGTATGAACTTCCTGTGCCCGGGGAAGGGCAGACTCCTAGCTGTCCCTCATGGACGTGGCTGACTTTATCCTCAGGGGGTTGCCAGCCCCCAGGGATGTTGGTTGAGGCCTGGGTTCCCCCTGAGGGCATTCCCTGAGGTTACTGAGGCACTCCCAGGCCAATAAGACTAAAAATCTGACCCACTTTCTTCACTGCCAGTTCTGTCCCTGTCCCTGGCAGGTACCTCTTGGAGCCCTCCCCAAAGGAGGACCCCTGGGGATGCTGTCATGGGGTCTGGAAACCTGAGAGACTGTGGGAGCTCGGGGCTGTAAGTCTCCTCCCAGGAGGCAGCCTCTCAAGGCTTAGGCAGGGTGCAGAGAGTGAACTACAAGGACCTGTGCCTGGCGTTGTTTCATGGGAACACAAAGAGAAGAAAACAGGGCAGTCCAAAAGTCCACCCGTGAGACTGGTTGATGGGTGTAACCTGTACCATCAACAGACTCTGCTCAAGCATGACAAAGAAGGAGAGCAGCACATAATGTGGGGAAATAGCCTAGATGCCAAGTAAACATGTCAAGCAGCAAAGCAGATCTCAATTGTACGTGTAGAAAATTCTGGAAGAATGGCTTGCTTATAGAGACTGGATCTGAGGATATGGGGAAAAAGGTGAACTTCTTACATGTGCCATCCTCACTGTCCTGACCTCTCCCCAGGAAGTAGAATTAAAAAGCTTGTGTGAAAAGTGTGAGTTCACACCCCTTTCAGGAACCCAGTTCTTTTTATCAGAGTGGTTTATGAGCCAGTGGTGAGATCAGTGTTTTGTTTTGTTTGTTTGTTTGTTTGTTTTCTGGGGGGGGGGGGAGGAGAAGCTTCTATTGGCCATCACAGTTATACATGACAGTTGGGTTCATTTGACATAATCATACACACATGGAATTTATGCTCCATTTCAGTCCCCAGTGCCTCTCATTCCTTCCCCTATATTCCTCCCTCTGTCAATCACAGTGTGTTTATTCAGTTTCTGAACTTGACTGTGGGCCTCTCATTCCAAGGACCCGGGAAGTCTCTAGAGCCGGAGCCACATTGGAACTCACTCCATCCCTAGGGCTTGCAGACGTGGAACCGGGACTGGTGTCCTTGAGCCTCCCTATTCTCACTGTGAAGCCCAAGTCTGCAACGTGTGTGGGGAAAACACCCTCTCCCTTCCCGCTCAGCCTCTCTGGCTCCTCACGTCCTGCTTTCCTCCGTGGTCTTGTGGCATATGGACCCAGGTTGTTCTGCTAACTTGCTTCCTGCCATTTAGTGAAGAAATGAGGCTTCTCTGAGGCTGAAGCTCAGAAAGGCGTTTCTGGGTGAACGAGGTCTAGCCAGTCTCTTACCTGAGATCTGGTGGGGTCTTGCTTTCCTGAGGCGACTCGACATGCTGTGGTGTGACCTGCATCTGCAGCCTGCTGCAGATGTTAAGCTGAGCCACACAGGAAACAGATAGCTTCAGATTCTGATCACACATGACCTGTACACGACTCTGCTTTTTTTTTTTTTTCCTTCTGCTATCAGAATCTCTATCATGTGTTTCTTTATACTTCACTGAGAGATAGTCAGGGGCAGGTGAAATTTACACTAGTAGTCTTGAGATAAAAATCTTGTTAAAATCAGAGACTGACACCGAGGGCTGACATGGACATTGAGGAGGGTGAAATGATGTGTGCCTTTAAATTCTGGTAGCTCTTCGTGAGCAGTTCCAGTCCCACCTGCATCCATTTCCTCTGATTGCTCTTGTAAATCTCAGCTCATAAGAGCACTTCTTCCACAAGTCTCTTCACAAATCAAAGCTCCTCCCTTCCCTCTTCAGTGAGCTTTTAGTCTTTGCCATGAATTTCTTAGAAACTTTTGAACACTTTACTTATGTGCCTAACAACCCAATGTATGTCATTGGGTTGCAATCCATGTTAGATTCAGGTTTTAAAAAATATTTTTTCCTCTTTCCACATTTTTATTGTTGCATTATTTTGTTGTATATTTGGTGGGATTTGTTGTTACATATCTGTACATGCACACAATTAACAATGCAATTTGACCAAGATCACTCCCCAGTACTCCCTCCTCCTGGCCTCCCCCTCCCCTGTCCCTTCCTTTACTGATCTCCCTTTGATTTTAGATCTGGGTTTTTAGATGCAATGATAATGAGGATACCAACAGACGACTTTATATCACGTAGTTACAATTACTATATCAGATAACCCCACCCCTATTTTACAGATGAGAAAACAGAAGTGCGGAGGAGATAAGCAGCATGCCCAGGGTCTGGGCCCTGAGAGGTAATGGAGCTGGCCTTCAGACTCGGAACTCGGATTTCTGAGCCCACATTCTGAACAACCTCCTGCTTGGTCCTCAGAGTGTCTGCTCGTCTAATAATGTTTGTGTTCGATGCTGCCCACGCATGCTACACAATGCCAAGCTGAGCTCGGCCCCAGGAGTTACAGGGTGGATGGGCCACTAGTGCCGGGTCACGTGCCTGTCCCACAGCAGGGACCTCAGTGCTGCCTGAAAATCACAGTGCATTTCCTGGTCCTCTCACTTCCCCCCGAAATCGCCTCTTACCTTTCCTCGGCAGGACTCTCCCACTGCCAGTCCTTCCCTCTGGTGGCTGACCTTGCTACCTACTTCACTGAGAAAAGAGCAGCAAGCAGAGGGGAAAGAGTGCATGCTGCCTGTCGTGGGCCGAGTGGGGTCCCCAAGCCCTCAGCACCTCAGGATGCAGCTGCTTTGGAGACAGGTCTTCACAGAGGTGACCAAGTTGAAATGAGGTCATCAGGGTAGGCCCTGGTCAAACAACTGTTGTCCTTACAGGGAGTGGCAGTCAGGACACACAGAAAGGCAACCACATGAGGACACAGACACCATCTGCAAGCCAAGGAAAGAGGCCACAGATGGCCCTGCAGCCCTTGACCTCTGTGACCTTGGGCTTCAGGCTTTTGGGACTGTGAGGAAGTGGGCTGGTGCTGTTTAAGCTGCCCAGTCTGGGGCACATTGTGGTTGGCCAGGCGATCCAAGCATCACCACTCCTAGGTGCCTTCCCCTGCCTGTCTGCACACACTGCCTGCTGCAGTAGAGAAACTCGTTTGGCTCATCCCTGGAAAGAGGGCCCAAAAGGCTCACACGAGCTTCTACGCTGTGACGGGAGGCGCTTCTGAACTCAGCTGGACTGTGACAGATCTGGAACTGGTTTTCTCAGCAAATTCCCACCTTCCCTTTGGGACTCCCCTGATGCACCTCTGCAGACATGTGGGGTGGTCAGCCACTGGGGGTCTTGTCCAATCCCCTCCATTTGCAGCAGAGATGCTCGTTTTCACTACCTGGTCTTTCAACCTGAGACCCCGATATGGAGAATCTGCATGTCAGGAGCCTCTGCAGGCTTTTCTGGCTCCAAGGTGTGCCATGATGACAAGTTTAATGACTGCCTCTTTGGGGGCAAAGGGCCCTGATATGTGGCCTTAGGTGATTTCCATCCTGTAAGTGTTCTCCCTGTGGCCAGCTGTAGCTCTGAGGTGACATTATTGGATATAATGGAGGAGCGCACCGTGAAACAGTGGATGTAAGTGGCCTTAAGAGCACAGGTAAGTGCACAGCATAACAAGATGATCAGGACATGCTGAGCTTGTGTGTTTATTACCTTGTAAAAATATAATGTGATTTCCAATAAGCGTTGCATTGGGCAGCTGACTTGAAAAATTCCTAAAAATCAGTCACCAGCTCTTGCAGCCAGTGAGCAGTCTCTGGTGTACCACGGGCTGCTCACCCCTGCCAAATTCTCAAGTCTGCTTATTTCTTTTGAGAGTCTAGGTTTTGTACCTGGGTTCTGCTGGATCTTCAGAGAACCTTGCATTTGGACCATAGAGTTCTTTCTGGATGAACAGAATCTGACGCCTCTTGTTTGTCAAGGGAATCCCCGTCTTATGGTGCAGGGAGAGACAGCAGCTCAGAACCGCAGACGCTTACCTTTGCTGCCCCTGGGGAGTGTGCCCAGCATCTAGGCCCTTCCATCCAACACGCCCCTCCAGCCATGTAGAGGAGACCATGTGGGACTCATAGCAGCAGCCACATTCAGGGTCCAGAAGTGAGAAGAGATTAGGAGTGAACAGGGCCAGAGAAGTCAGTGGAGGGAGCTGCCTGAGCACACTTAGAGATTTTAGAATCGTTTCAGATTGACAGAGATAGTAGGAAGTGTCCCTGCACTCCCCAATCCAGACTCCCCTTTGTCAACATCTTGCTGCAGAACATTCTTCACAATAATGAGCTCACATGGACACACTCTTATCCTCCTCTGGGCCTCTGGACGGGGACAGGGCCTCGGAGTTGGTTTTCCATGGCCTTGAAGACCTTGGGGCGTCCCGGTCTGTATCTCCTAGCATGTTCTTCCATGTGAATTCTTCCCAAGGCTAGAAGGAGGGTGTGGCTTGGAGAGGAAGCCACACTGCAAGACGCAGTGTCCCCCTGGGTAGAGTGCCAGCTGTGGGTGTGGCTTCCCAGAGCCTGTCCACCCTGGCCACCCAGCCCAGGCAGGGTCTGCCGGGCTTCTCCACTCTCAAGATACTTTTGCTTCATCTTAAAATTTTGGAAGCAGCTCAGGAAGTTCAGACCACACTTGGGTGGGGAGCTGAGTTCCACTTCCATGCAGGGGAGGGAGTTATCTAAATTAAGGCATTATTTATTCAACCATTCATATTTCTGCCCAGATTGACTCATGAATATTTATTTTATAGTGCTGATTCTAATCCAATGCTTTGATATTCATTTTGTTTTTCAAGTTGTTCTAGTTTGGACTGTTGGGGGCTCATTCAGGTTGGCTGCTGTGTCTCTTTGGCATTCCCTCTCTCTCTCTCTCTCTCTTTCTCCTTTTACCCTGTTCAGGAGATGGAACTCGGGGCCTCACCTTTACTAGGCAAGTGCTGTGCCATTGAGCTGCACCCTTAGCCCCCGCACTCTCAGTGACTTGGCTTTTTATTGCTTTCTTATTTTCTGGCACTGAATGGTGCTCCAGGGTTCATCTTGTATGTTCTCAGATTCAGTCCTAGAATCCACTGCTCTCCCAGGAGCCTGGTGTCTCTAAAGTGCTTGGTGTTAGAAACCATGGTCTGCATTCCATGAGTGTTCATCACTCCTGGAGTGTCACTGTTCCTGCCTCTCGGCTGACAGGGCCAGGGAGCACGTGCGTCCGCTGCTCACGTGTGTCTGACACTACTTGTACAGCTGTTCATGTGTGCCATGGGAAGCCGAGTGCTGGTTCATGTGGGACCTTTCTGGGTGGCCTTTTCACTGTCATGCAGTGTCTTCTGTGCACGTGTTTTAGGTGTTGAAGTTTGACTCTTCGTTTGCTGTGGCTTCTGCTTTTGGTGTTTAAAAGAAAGAAGGTGATGAAGACCTACCCTGGGTTTTCTTCACAGTGGAGCCTGCCGTTCTTTCCAACGCTCAGCTCTTTTCTTGCACAAGTGCTCTCCGAATTGTCGTGAACCTCTCACACTGATTCCCAGAAGGCTGGGAAGTTGGACCTAGAGAGCCATCTTGCCCCTGGCTGTTAGGGAGGAGAGGGGATTTGGAGGTCTTGCATTCTGACATTTTGGCAGACACCATTTTGTGTCTACTTGTGTAGGGAATGAGGAAATATTCTTTTAATAAGTCTCTTTTCTGCTTAAATTAGTCAGGGTTAATTTTTATTCCTGGTAAAGGAGAACTGTGATAAAATTGCTCACATAATTGCTTTCAATAATTTTTGTTTTGAGATTATTACCTTATTACTTTGACTTTTTTTAAATTAAAGAATGGTACACTAAACAGTTTTATGAAGTTTTTGTTTTATTTGTTGATGGAGTACTTTAAAAATTATTTTTAGTTGTCAATGGATGTTTATTTTATTTATTTATTTGCAGTGCTGAGAATCAAACCCAGTGCCTCACAGATACTAGACAAGCACTCTACCCCTGAGCCACCACCCCAGCCCCTGATGGAGTACTTTCAAGGATATTTTCCACAGCATCTTGTGGTGTTCTTGATCTGAAGGCCTATGTGAGATATATGAGATCATTTCTTCTTGGAGTACAGTTCTGGGAGCCGAGAGGCCTCCTGACGGCTACAGAGAAGGATGTCATCAATCTCATTTTCTTTTTCATTTTTGATGCCATGAAGCTCAGAAACTTGAAATGCAGAAATAGTGATGAGATTACTTTATAATCTGCTAAGTTGAATTTTTCCTTCATTAACTATTCTAATATGCATCTTATTTGGGTCTTATTTTAAAAATATTTACCATCTTTTCTATTTATAGATCTATCATATACCTGTCATCTGTCATCTTTTTCCTTTATAACTTGCCTCAAATGCTTGCTGAGGAGTGAGGTAATCATACCTAGTCTCCACCAAGGAGACGTGAAGTCGGGCTGGCGGGGGACCTCCACTGCTGTCTGTGTTCCTTCTCTGGGAGCACTGGGCTTTAGGAGGCTGCACGTGACAGTGGTGGAAGCACTGGAATAGGGGGCTGGGTTCAATTCTGGGATTTTCATCTATTTGCTGGTTGACCTTGAGCCAACCCCTGGCCCCTCCTCTAGGCTTGAGTCTTCTAGCCTGCAGAGTGGGCGTGGGAAGTGGACACTGAGTTGGACAGTCCATGTACGGCTGTCAGCGTGGTTCTGGGAACAGCAGGTGTGGAAAATGTTCATCATTTCAACTGGAAAATGAGTTTGCCATGTGGGGAGGTCTTAGAGATGGCGGAGTGACAGCAGCGCAGGTCTGGAGGTGCCTGCGAGGGAAAAACAGATGAGACTCTAGGCCAGCCTTCACTCTAGCAGCTGTTGCCACCCAAGCCCTTCCTAAGAACTGGGGGAGGGTTGGTTTGGAGGTGCCTCCTGTCGGGGCTGGGGCTAGAATGGTAAAAGGGCCTCTCCAGGGAGTGGGTTTCGGGCTGGTGAGGCGCACACTTTCCCCAGAGGGATGCTATGGGAAGAATGATGGGCTAGGAGTCAGCAGGTCTGGGCTGTCTGGGTTGTCATTTGTGTCTCTTTAGGAAACCCCCTAAATTTCTCTGGGTTGTGGCTACTGCGGTGCTAGGAGATCTCTCATCCTCTGGCTTTACACTCCTGTGGTTTCTCTGGTGCTCCACACATATCTTGCTCCTTTGGAAACATGAAAGGTTCACTCCATTGATTGTTACAACCTTTGTCTCATCTCCCTCCTAAATGGTGTGTGTTGAAGCTGGAAGAAAACAAGGGTCCACACGGATGCGTAAAGCCTGAGGAGAAAGACATGGGACTGACTTCATTATGAGCTAACAAAAGGATTGGAACCAACCTGGGATGCACTTAATGTCCCTGTGTGATATATCAGCTTTAGAAATGGTACTCTTAGTTCCTGATGACCAGCAGTCCCGGTTAGTGGGTGGGAAGGAATCATATAACACCCTCGGGAAGATGCACAGGCAGCCCCACAGCAAGGCCTAGGGGGCACAAGCACCAGGGGCTGTTTTCTCCCCACGCCTATTAAGAGGAGTGGAGTAAAACTAGGCGTCTCACCTTGTCATGCTTAAATATGTCCACTTCGCTTGGCCCTGGTCAGTCGTGGTTCTGGGTAATGTGAACTTTGGAACTGAGTAAAGCAGATGGTGCTCTCTGGTGTGAGTGAAGCTTGTCAATCAGGTGAGGCCTGAGGAGTTCTGATGCATGAAGGGAACTCCTGACCGACTGTTGGACAGTCCTTATCCTCAAAAGGAAAGACCTGCTCCTGGGTTCAAGCCTGCTGGCTTTCAGACTGGAACCACGTCATTGGCTCTTCTGGGCCTTCAGCTTGCAGACTGCAGATCTTGGGACTTGGAAGCCTGCAAGCTGTGTGAGCTGAATCCTTGTCCACACATATGGGCCCAGGCACCCTCAGGTTCTGCTTCTCTGAGAGCCCTAGCACACTGATCCGGGAAGAGGGGACACTGGTACTCACCTGCATTCTTGAACCTGAGTGCAGGAACATGTAGGGAAAGGGAAAGTGGGCAGTTAGGGCAGAATCCCAGCAGAGGGACCTGAGAGTTGCTTTATGTGTCATGTATGGGGATGTCAGTTTTTGTTTTTACTGCATGACAGGAAGCCTGGGGCAGAGAGGAGGACAGGTAGCAATGAGTCAGGTGGATCTCAGTTCAACTCTCTCTCTCTCTCTTTTTTTAACTATGGATGAACATAGAGAAGTTCTACCACTGAGCTACATCCCCAGCCCTTTTTATTTTTGTTTTTTTATTTTGAGACAGTGTCTTGCTAAATTGCCCGGCATAGGTCCTCCTGCCTCAGCCTCCTGAGAAGATGGAATTACATGTGTGTGCCACCATGCCTGATATTGGGTTTGACTCTTGATTATGTGAACCAGGACAGGCTACTTAACCTCTCTGAGTCTCAGTGTCTTCATGGTAGTGGGGAGCTGACAACATTTATTTCACAGGGTCATGTGATGGTTAAATTAGATAATTCATCAAAGTGCCTGGAATATGGTAGTTTTTCCACAAAAGCTGGTTCCCCAGTACCCTATCTTGCTCTCATCCACATATATTTATATTTTTTGGTACTGGGGCACTTGACCACTGAGCCACACCCCAGCACTATTTTGTATTTTATTTAGAGACAGGGTCTCACTGAGTTATTTATCACCTCGCTTTTGCTGAGGTTGACTTTGAACTTGTGATCCTTCTGTCTCAGCCTCCCGAGCCGCTGGGATTACAGGACTGTGCCACTGTGCCCAGCTCATCCACATATTTAATGCCTTATTTATCCAACAAAGACTTACTGAGCTCCCGGTGTTGGAAAAACTGCAAATGAGACATTGCTGTGTCCAGACTGTGCAGACAGAAAGCCAGCCATGTGTCCATGACTTCGTGGTTCTATTTTGAAAAGGATCAATGATGGGGTGAGCATAGCGGAATTGTTTGGGTGCGGCTGTAGCCCTGGTCCTGCCAGATGGCTCCAAGGCCTTGTCCTGTGTAATGCGTGAGGAGAGGGAGGAGGGGAGGCAGTGGGGATGGCTCCCTGGGCAGAGGGCAGTGACCAGCACAGTGTGGGGGGCAGGGATAAGGTTGGAGAGGTGGATGGGACAGGTCCTAGGGTCTCTATAGGTCTTGGTAAGGAGTCAGAGGCTAATAAAGATGGGAGGCCATGGGGGAGGGCCCCTCTGATCCAAGTGCTTATCATGAGGGAGGGAATAGGAGAGGGGAGAATGAGGGGGTAGGAAGACCAGCTAGAGACCATGTATGGGTGGGATGGGTTTGGACCAGATCACAGTGGAGGAGCAGGTGGGGAGCAGCAGCCGGCATCGAGATGTGCTTTGGTGGAGGGCCCACGGTGCTTCGGGTGGACTGACAGGGGATATTAGGGATGACGCTTCGGGGCTATCTTTTCACCATCTAGCCTGTGAAACCGTCCAGAGACACCAGCTGGAGTGGAACGCTTCCACATTCAGTTTTAAGAGGGTGCTCAGGCCTGTCCCCCTGAAAAGCCAATGGAAATGTGACTGCCTGGTGGCCATGTGGGGAGGTGGGGCCTAGCAGCAAGTGTGTGGGTCACGGGGTAAAGTCCTCATGAGTACTGACTCTTTTCTCAAGGTCATGGGTTCTCCCGAGGGAGGAGACTGGTAATCTCAAGGGAGGCTTGTCAGAGAGCCTTGGTTAACCTCCTCAACTTCTCTTGCTCTCTGAGCTAGGGGGGCTTTTGGGGAGAGAGACCCTAGTGGACAGAAACCTGTACCTAACATCATGACGTCATGCTCTTCGTCAGATAATAAAACCCACAGCGTATACTTGCAACAGATCAGTTAGAGCAAAAACATAATTAATTTAAATGTCATCAGATTCAAAGACTTCAAATGTGCTCATAACTGACCAAAGAGAAATATTTTGAACCCCCAAAATACAGTGATTGCCAGTGGTCCTGATTGTCAAGAAGCTTTCCTGAGAATCTGCACATTTCTTCCAGAAACAAAGAGTGCTACCCTGGGCTGGCCATTTGTCTTGTCTTCTCTGAGAAGTGAGGGGCCTGGGCACCCCACCTTCAGGTGTGCACATCTTTGCTGTCTTTAAGTAAATCTTTGCTTGTGCTTTGTTTCTGATGCGCCCTGAAATTCTTTTCAGAGACAAAAGTCAAGAACCCACGTGGGCCATGTTAAGGTCCCACTTTCCTCTTTGGAGGGACCTCCTCAGACTGCTGTCAGGGACAGCTCTTCTGCACAAGTGGCTTGTCATTCTGCTTTCCAGAGTTGAACTAGCCCAATACTTTCTCTGATGCCATGCTCTGGGGCTTTCCACTCTCCAGAACCCTGAGCTAAAATAAATCTCTTTCCATTATATAGAGATCTTCTGTGATCTTCTGTTTTAACAACAGAAAATGGACTAAGTCCCGAAACAGAATATCAGTGCTGGAAGGAACTCAGGCATCTTTGATTTAACTGAAGCCTCAAAGGCTGATGCATGGAACAACTGCAGTCTAGTTTCCAGAATCCTTGCTTGGGGTTTATTTCCCTCTAAGATGCTGTCTTTAGCAATAAGCCAAGCTGACATAGAGAACCCACGATTTAGGCTACCAGAGGGTGATGCTTATTAAAATGCTAAGTATTAAGTTCATACATTATGCATAAGATGCAAAGAATACCAACACACCACAGAGCTGTGAGCTACCCACTTGAGTTTCAAAAGAGCATTGTTGATCTTTTTGTAGTCCCAAATGCCTCTCAACAACCCCTTCTCTGGCTTCCTGTCTCAGAGTGTCCACTGCTTTTCTTTACATTCCACGACCCATTTGTCTCCCTAAGTGACCGTCTTTGTGCTTTGCATGTTTTTGAACCTCTACAAGTGGAAGGCAGTGAGCTTTCTCCTGTGACTCACTTTTGCTTGACACTGTGTTTTAGAGATCCATCCACAGTGGTGCTTGCAGTTCTTATTAATTTTTCACCCTAATTTATTTATTTTTTATATGATAGTAGAATGCATTTTGACCTATTATACCCATGTGGAATATAACTTCTCATTCTTCTGGTTGTACATGATGATTACATTGATCCTGTAATCATATATACACATAGGATAGTAATGTCTGATTCATTCTACTGTCTTTCTTATTCCCATTCCCCCTCCCTTCCCTTCATTCCCCTAAATCTAATCCAAACTACTTCTATTCTTCCCTATTCCCCCACTGCCTTATTGTGAGTTAGCATCTGCATATCAGAGAAAACATTTGGACTTTGTTTTTTTGAGACTGGCTTATTTTACTTAGCAATGACATTCTCAAGTTCTATCCAATTACAAGCAAATACCATAATTTCATTCTTCTTTATGACTGAGTAATATTCCATTGTGTGTATATACCACATTTACTTTGGCTTTTTCAAGCAGTGCAGCCAAAGGTTTTTGTTCAACTTCCTGGTACACATGTGCAGTAGGGTCTTTAGGGTCTGGGCAGGAGTGCATTAGCTGGTTGCTACTGTCAGCTTTACTGGCAAAGACAGTTATTTTCTCCAGATGCTGTGTTGGTTCACACCCCCACCAGGAACGCAGGGGATTTCTGTTGCTCCACATTCTTGCCAACACTGGATACTGTCAGACTAAAAAATCTGCTTACCTGATGAATAAGAAAAGTTTCATTTAGGTTTCAATTTGCATGTCCTGGGTATTAAGGAGATGGACCATTTTCTAAAACATTCATTGTGAATACCACTCTTTGGATGTGAAATAAAACTGAATATCTTACAGCAAGTTTTGGGAACCAGGGAGTGTCATCACACTTTAGGAGCTCTGGTCTCTTCCCCAAAGCTTGTTCTACTGGTGTTTTGCTCCCTTGGTGGATGCAACTCTGCCCCTCCAGTTCTAAAGCCAGACTCCTTCCTCAGAGCCCTCTTGCTGTCCCTCTTTACAGCCACATCTGTATGGTAGGGAATCCTGTCTTAGGCTCTTCTTTAAAACATATTCAGGGGCTGCCCACCTCAGGCTCTGAATTACTGTAGTTTCTCTTCCCCCTTCACCCTCACCTGCTGTGCAGTTTCCAAAGAACAGATTGTGTCCAATTGTCGGTACCCCATGGTGCCTGCTCACCTCTCCCAGAGTTAAAGCCAGTGTCCTTAGAGTGATGCCCTGCTTCTCACAGGACAACTTGTACAGGGATGTAGAGAAGGGTGGTTGGGGTGGCAGAGGTGACTGGGCCATCCTCTCCAGTCTGCCTGGGCACTGGCTCTTGGAGGCTGCTGGGGCCACAAGAAGAGCGGGACTTGGTTGGGCACAAGCCCATCAGCAGCTTCATATTCTCTGGTTTCCTATTGGCTAGTGCAAGCCCCATGGTCAGGTCCAGATGCAAGAGTAGCCCCAAGGCAGAGGAGTGAGCCAAAGAGAAGGCCAGGGAGGGGAGTTTGTGGCCATTTTTGAAGTCATCCTGGATTTAATGTTGCAAGTACTAAAGACTGGGAAACAACCAAGATAAAAGGCATATAAGCGCTTTAGACAACTGCATGAAAGAAACTCAAAAGCTTTATATGGTTGTAGTGGGATTAGAATGATCCGAAACATTGCACGTCTAACTGCCACCCATCTTCAGACCTGATCTGCTCACTCTCTGATTTGGAGAGATTAACCCAGGAATTATATAGGTCAGTTTGGTAAGGCATTTAATCCTGCTTTTAGAATGTGTGTGTCAGAAAATCAGATTCGATTATCTCCTTACCTTTCATTATTTCTTTAGGGGTGAGACATTTTAAAAAATAAAGTTGAATTTTGAATTGAATGAATGAGGTGGAAGTCATTCCTGGATGATTATCAGCCTAAGGCAGCAGGGCATGGCTTGTGCAAACTTCAGGTACTCAGAGTTCTCCCAACACCTACATCCAAGGGCAATTTAAATAACTTCTGTGTAGCCATATAAACTACAAAGCAAAATTGCAAATATTCCTTTAAATTTCAATTTGGTTACAAAAACAGAAACAATGATAACTTGGAATGGGGGAGGACTAGTCATTGTTTTTGGCACCTTTGGTGGTGCTCCAAAAAAAAACGTGCCCTTGAAAGGCTGGCGCTGGGTCGGCCGGCCCGAGGCTATCTCGGTTTTGCAGGTGGGAGCCACGCCCTCGTCCGCCGGGAAAGGCCGGGTGGCGCCCGGAGCGCGCGGGGCACAGCTTTCGGAGCTTGCGCACCCTCGGCCGAGCGAGCCTCCGCGGGGACCCCGCCTCCTCCTGTCCAGAACCCCGAGGCCGCGTTACGCGCACCGAGCACTGAGCACCGAGCAGGGGCACCAGGCAGGCACCATCAGTAATCAACTCCTGTGGGGAACTAGAGCAGCGCGCCCGGACCGGTCGGGCGAGCAGGGGTCGCAGCGGGCCACCCCGTCACCTCAGCAC
>NW_026000137.1:124649-142149 GCF_001458135.2 Marmota marmota marmota
CCAGCCCCCTGTACTCGCCCTCCCCGCCCCCCCCAGTCCCCTGTCCTCGCCTCCTCCCTGACCAGTGCAGGTGCAGCGGCCGGCGAGCTGGGCACTCGGGGAGCTCGGCCGCCCGGGGGCCGCGGCGGGCGGGGACGGGGTGGCAGTCCGGAGGCGGGCGGAAACGTGTGCCCATAATAATCGTGTAAAATACGTTAACTTATCTGTTTGTATTTACTTCTCCTGTCTTCTGACACCTCTCGTGTTCAGGCACACTCTTGATTAGAGGTTTTAAAATTGTTCAGTTTGTGTACTTATGGTTCTTGAAAATTGAGAATCAGCTTGCCAAGTCATACCTTGCTTGGCATAGAAGGAGATGCAAAATTTCAGATAGTGGAATTTGCTTTTTTTTTTTTAAAAATGAATGTTATACAGGGAGATGTATATAATCATAGGTGTACCCTGTGTGTATTTCTTACTAAACACATCTGTGCAATTTCGTATCAAGAGTAAGAACCAGAATTTTACTAGAGGTTCCCCCCTCACCCTCGCTTTGTGTACCCTCAGCTCCAACGAAAGTTAACCACTGCCCTGGCTTCTAACACTGTAGATGATGTTTTGCTGCCATACAAATGAGATCTTACAGTATGCACTCATTTGTATCTAGTTTCTTTCACTTAACAATGAGTTGTGAAATTTCTCCATGTTGTATGTGGTTATAATTCATTCTTAGTGCTGTAGTTGTGTCACTGTAGCACAATTTATTTTTAGTTTTTTTTTTCATTGTTGATGGGTACTTCAGTGCTTTCTAGATTTTGGCCATGAATAATTTTGTGCATGTCTTTTGGTGACCGGGTGGGTGCATTTCCGTTGGGTGTAGACCTATAAATGAAATTTTCTAGGTTAGATGCTATTTATTTGTTCATTTTAGTGGATGCTTTTAAATAGTCCCCCCCCACCACCACTAATGTGGTGCTTGCCATCTTTACCAACACTTGATATTATTTTCGAGCCCTTGAAAAAATTGTTGCATTTTAGCAAGGATGTCAGGGTATTCATTGTACAAAGGTTTTTAATTTGCCTTTTCATGATGTATAATGAATTTGCACCACTTTATATGTTTAGTGGCCATTTATAATCTTTTGTGAAATATCTTCAAGGTTTTCTTTTTCCATTTTAAAATTTGTGTGTGTGTGTGTATATGTGTATATAAATGTATGTTTTTTTGGTACCAGGGATTGAACTTTTCTTGAGTTGCTTATGGCCTTCCTAAATTGCTGAGGCTGGCTTTGAACTCAAGATCCTCCTGCCTGAGCCTACAGAGCTGCTGGGATTACAGGTGTGCGCCACCGTGCCCAGTAGTGTCTACTTTTTTTTTTTCACAATACCTTTATTCTTTTTTTTAAAAAACAATTTTTGTGTCAATTTTATTGAGGTACAATTAACATACAGTAAGATTTGCCTTTTTGTGTGTGTGTGTGTGTGTATGTGGTGCTGGAGATTGAACCCATGTCCTTGTGCATGCGAGGCAAGTATTCTGCCAATTGAGCTCTATCCTCAGCCCCACAATACTTTTATTTTATTCATTTATTTTTACGTGGTGCTGAGGATTGAACCCAGGGCCTCATATGTGCTAGGCAAGCACTCCACTACTGAGCCACAGCCCCTGGTAGTATTGATTTGCAGGTTTTTTGTTCTAAATATGATTTCTTTGACACATATGTGTTTTGCAAATACTTTTTTCCCACTCTCTGGATAACTTTTCACACTTAATGATATTGTTCTGATGAACATAAGTTCTTTTTTTCACTTTTTAAAATCTGTTTTTTTTTTTTTTTTTTTTTTTTAGATATACTGACAGTAGAGTGTGTTTTGACATACATATAAGTTCTTACTGTAGTTCATTTTCGCAAAATGTTTTCCTGTATGATGAGTAAATGTCCTGAGTAAGAAACCTTTCCTTGCAGTCGGGCATCATGATGTTAGATATGCCTGTAATCCCACCTTCTTTGGAGGCTGAGGCAATTGGATTGTAAATTCAAGGCCAGTCTGGGCAGTAGGATCCTGTCTCAAAATAAGAAATAAAAAGTGTGGGGGTGTGGCTCAGTGGTAGAGCAACATTGGGCTCAATCCCCAAGACTGACTAGAAGAAGAAAAAAAGATTGAGGAATCTTTGCTTACTCCTAGGGTATGAAGATATTCTCTTATGATTTTCTCTCAGTGCTTTATTTAATTGCCCTTCCCATCTGAATCTACAGTGCATTTGAATATTTTTTTTTGTATATAGTATGAGGTAGGAATCATATTTTTTTCACATAAATGTTTAATCTCTTTGGCACTATTTATGACCTTTGCCACAGGCAGCTCTATATTTGTGAGGTTTAATTTTGGATTCTGTGCTGTCCCATTGGTGTATTTGTCTTTGGCTTTATTTTTATTAATTAATTAGATATTCTGTAATTATTATTGAGAAAGGGACCCATGTTATGGTAGTCCAGAGCTTTATTACCTTTGTCTACTTCATTGGAAACAACTCAGTTTTGGCAGTGATTCTCTGATCATAGTTTCTTAGTTCTGTCTCTCCTCACCCCATTTTCCTCAGCTCAGCACCCCTGGGTGGTCAAGTGCACTTCACCTTCAGTAGAATCAGGGCAATAAGTACACTTTGTTTACAGACCCTAACACCCAAGTGCAGTGGATTTCCAGTGTTTGGCATTTCTTCCTCAAATTATTCATATTTAGGGTGTCTGTCAATACTTGCCTTTTCTCTAGGACTTGTGTCTAACTTTTAAAAATTATTCAACTCTTTTTGGTTTTTCCATATAGTGCTATAATTTTTGTTTAATATTTTTCTTGTGATTAATGTACATAACATAAAATTTGCCTAAGGTCCAGTTCAGTAGCATTAAGTAATTCACATTGTTGTGCATCCACCACCACTGTCCATCTCCTGAAGTTTTTCATCATCTCAGACTGAAACTTTATATCCATTAAACAAAGACTCCCTTACTCCCTCAAGCTGCTAATAACCATTGTATTTTCTGTCTTTATGATCTTGACTACTCCAGATAGTTCATATGAGTTGAATTCTACAATATTTGTCCTTTTGTATTTGGTGTATTTTTCTTAGCATACTGTTTTCAAGGTTAATCCATATTGGAGTGTGTGTCAGAATTTCCTTAAGGCTAAAGAACAATCTGTTTTTGTATATAACACATTTTGCTTATCCATTGAGCTGTCAATGCAGACTTGGGTTGTTTCCACCTTTAGGCTGTTGTGAATAATGCTAGTATGAGTGTACAGGTATCTAAGTCCCTGCTTTCAGTTCCTTTGTGTTTATATCCAGAAGAGGAATTGCTGGATCATGTGATAATTCTATATCTAATTTCTTGAGGAATTGCCAAATTGTTTTCCATAGAGGCTGTACTGTCTTACCTCTCTGCCAGCAGTGTGCCAGGGCTCTAGTCTCTCTACATCCTCACCAGTACAGGTGTGAGGTGTCATCTCATTGAGGTTTTCAGTTGCATTGCCTATACCTATTGGCTGTATGCCATCTTTCGAGAAATGCCTACTGAAGTCTTTAGCCCATTTTAAAATCAGGTTTTAGTTGTTTTTATTTTTGAGTTATAGGAATTTCATTTATATATTTCCCTTCTCCTCCCTGAGGCAGGGTCTTGCTGTGTTGCCCATACTTATCTCAAACTCCTGGGTTTAGGTGATATTTTTGCCTTAGGCTCTTGAGTAACTGGGATTACAGGCATGCACCACTATACCCTGCTTGTGTTTTGGATGTTAATTCTTTTTTTTTTTTTTTTAAAGTTCTATGAATTGTTTATTATTTTCATTTTTATTATTATTGTTTGTTCTGCTTAGTTGTACATGGCAGCAGAATGCATTTCAATTCATCGTACGCAAATGGAGCACAACCTTTCAGTACTCTGGTTGTACATGATGTCGAGACACACCATTCATGCAATCATACATGTACTTAGGATAATGATGTGCATCTCATCCCACCATCTTTCCTATCCATGTGACCCCTCTCCACCCTCCCCTTTGCCCAATCCAACGTCCCTGCATTCTTCCCGTGTCCTCCCCCCATCATAGCTCAGGATCCACTAATCAGAGGAAACATTCGACCTTTAGTTTTTGGGGATTGGCTTACTTTGCTTAGCATAATATTCTCCAACTCCATCCATTTACCTGCAAATGCCATGATTTTATTCTCTCTTTTTAAAATTATTTTCTAAATATTGATAGACCTTTATTTTATTCATTTATTTATACGTGGTGCTGAGAATTGAACCCAGTGCCTCACACATGCTTGGCAAGTGCGCTACCACTGAGCCACAGTGCAGTCCTTTATTCTCTTTTAATGCTGATTAATATTCCATTGTGTATATACCACAGTTTCTTTATCCACTCATCTATTGATGGGCATCCAGGTTGGTTCCACAGTTTAGCTATTGTGAATTCAGCTGCTATAAACATTGGTGTGGCTGAGTCACGATAGTATGCTGATATTAAATCCTTTGGGTATAGACCGAGTGGATATTGATTCTTTAATCAGTCTTCAACGGTTTGCAGATATTTTTCTTCCATTTCTTAGTTTGCTTTTCCCACTCTGTTTATTGTCTATTTTGTTGTGCAGAAGCTTTTTGGTTTTATGATGGCCACTTTCTAATTTTGTTTCTGTTGCCTCTGCTTTTGGTGTCTTATTCATGACACAGTTGCCAAAACCAATGTCATGAATGTTTTCCTCCAGTAGTTTTCTAATTTCAGATTTAACATTTAAGTCTTTAATCCATTGTGAATTGATATTTGTTTATGATGTAAGGGTTCAGTTTTATTCTTTTACATGTAAATATCCAATTTCCTAGGATAATTTGTTGAAGACACTATGTTTTCCCCATTGTGTATCCATTGCATTCATGTTTAAAGTCAGGTGACCATATCTGAGTGAATTATTCCTCCCGTCTTTGTTCCATAGTTCTTTATGTCTGTCTTTCTTCTTGTATCACATTGCTTTGACTACCACAGTTTTGTAATAAGTTTGAAATCAAGAAGTGTGATGTTTCTTGCTTTGTTCTTGCTGAATATTGATTTGGCTCTTGGGGGTCTTTTTTGGTTCAATATAAACTTTAGACTTTTTTTTTTTCTATTTCTGTAAAATGCTATTGAGATTTTGATAGGAATTCCATTGAATTTGTAGATTGTTTTGGGTAGCAGGGACATTTTAACAATATTAAGTCTTTCTTAAAAACATAGGCTGTCCTTCCATGTATTCTTGCTTCCTTTAATTTCTTTCATCAGTGTTTTGTAGGTTTTAGTATAAAAGTCTTTCACCTTCTTGATTAAATTTATTCCTGTGCATTTTATTCTTTTTTGGTGCTATTGTAAGTGGGATTACTTTACTAATTTCTTCAGATACTTTGTCATAGTGTATTGAAAAATACACCTGATTTTTTTATATTGACTTTGTATACTGAATTTATTAGTTGTAACTTTTTTTTTTTTAATGTAGTCCTTAGTGTGTGTTTTCTTTTTTTACAGTTAAGATGATTTCATCTGTTAACAGGAATAGTTTTGCTTCTTTCTTTCTGATTTGAATGCCTCTTTTTTACTTTTCTTGTCTGATTCCCCTGGTTGGGACTTCTGGTAATGCGTTGAGTAGAAGTGGCAAAGTGGAAATCCCTGCCTTATTCTTGATGTTAAGGGGAAAGCTTTCAGTTTTCACCATTGTGTGTGTGATGTTGGCTATAGGCTTTTCATGTATGACTCTTATTATGTTGAGATAATTTCCTTCTTTTCCTACTTTGTTAAAAAGAGCTTTTACTATGAAAGAGTGCTAGATTTTTTCTAGTGCTTTTTATGCATCAGTTGAGATGACATTGATTTTTTTTATCCTTTATTTTGTTGGTTTGGTATATTACATTGATGGTTTGAGATCTTTCTTCTCTTTTAATCTAGTCATTGTTGTTATAAACTTCCTTCTCAGTACTCCTTTTGCTGCATTCCATCAGTTTTGGTATATTGTGATAATTAGTCTTGAGTTACTTTCTAATTTCTTTTTTGATTTCTTCTTTGTTCAAGATTTTGTTTTAAAATTTTCACATATTTGTGAATTTTCCAGTGATCCTTCTGTTGATTCCTTGTTTGGTGATTTCAGTCTCCTTAAATTTGTTAGGACTTGTTTTTGTGACCTAACACATGATTTCATGTTGGAGAAGGATTCCCGTGTGCTTGAAAAGAATGTGTTTTCTGTTGCTGTTTGAATGGTGTGTTCATTTTTTAAAAAATATTTATTTTTTAGTTGTACACAATAACTTTATTTTGTTTATTTATTTTTATGTGGTGTTGAAGATCAAACCCAGGGCCTTGTGCATGCTAGGCGAGCATTCTACCGCTGAGCCACAGTCCCAGCCAAATGGTGTGTTCGTTATGTTTTGGAGTATCCATTTGTCCATAGTATTACTCAAGTCATCTGTTTCCTTACGATCTTCTGTCTGGGTGTTTTGTCCATTATTAAGGTTAGGGTATTGAAGACTTCTATTATTCTTTCCATCTTATTTCTCCCTTCAATTCGTTCTGTTGCTTTGTACATTTAGGTGCTTTGATGTTGTGGGCATGTATGAGTGTATTGAATCTTTCTGGTGTATTGATTATTTTGTCATTATGGTATGTACTTTTAAAAATGATTCTTTGTATCTTGTGTCAGGTTTTGAAATAAGTATAGATACCCACTGTTTTTGGATTATCGTTTGATAGAACACCTTCTTCCTATCTCTTTACTTTCAGCCTTTTTTTTTTTTTTTTCCCCTATGCAGTGTTGGGGATAGAACTTTACGGCCTTTTGTGTGCTAGGCAAGTGCTCTATTCCTGCGCTGCAACCCCAGCACAACTTTCAGCCTGTATATATCCTTAAGTCTAAAGCAAGTTTCTTGTAAGCAGCATATAGCTAGGTTTTTTTCCCCCCCATTCAACCACTCTGTACCTTTTATTAGGGAATCTAATCCATTTTCTTATAAAATAATTATTGATAGGGAAGGATTTACAATTTTCATTTTGTTGTTTTCTGTTAGTCTTTTAGTTGTTTTTATTTTTTTGCCTTTTTCATTATTTTTGTTTTCCTTTGTATTTTATGATTTTTGATATTGACAGGTATTGACTTTTTTTTATAAGTTCAATAGGTGTTTTGTATTCTTTCTTTATTAAATTATAGTCAGAATACCTTAGAGGTATAGACATCCAAAGAATGTCTTGTCCTTTTAGCATTATCTAATGTCAATGTTTTGTTTCCAAGCCAAATTTAGGCAGGAGGATAGTAAGTCTCTGAGAGTCTTTTCCTCCCCCACCCCCATTCCTCAGTGTCTGTAATATATTTTTGAAGCTATTTATTCATGATGGTTTTACAGATTTGGAGAGTACATCCAAATATAATAATAAACAGGTCAGTTTCCTGAAAGTTTTGGTGATAAGATAATTCAAGAACTGAAGGCATTATAGGAAGAATACAATAAGGGGCTGATGTTCAGAATTTTTCTGTGAAAGCTCTTATGTTTAACACTTAGTAAAATAGAAAATTCTAATTTTACACTTTAATATCTATTATTATCATTCATCTTTATGTTATGCAGTCAGTACTGTTCTCAATATAAATGCAAGAGTATTTTACTCATGTGGAATCACTGAAATTATACAATTAATATTTAGTAGTTCATACATACGTATATATGTGTGTGTGTGTGTATTTGTTCTACCAGAAAATGCTGCCTAAAATTAACTCAACAGTTCTTAAGCAGTTTTGTTCATAGGCTTAACATACTTTACAGTTCACTCAATTTTGTAGTTTTTAGTATATTCACAGTGTTGTGCAATTTACCACAATCCTTCAACGTTTTCTTTATCTCGAAAACAAACTGTCTACCGGTTAGCAGTCATTTTCTATTTCTCCTCATTCTCTTTCCTGTAAGCTTCAGCAACCCTAATATACTTTTTGCCTAGATTTGCTTGTCTAGATTTGCATATTCTGGTTGTGTCATATAATTTGAATCATGTAATATATAATTTTTAATATCTAATTTCTTTTAATTAGCACATTTTCAAGGTTCTGTCAAATTGAAGCATATATCAGACGGAATTCTTTTTAGAGAGAGAGAGAGAGAGAATTTTTTTTAATATTTATTTTTTAGTTTTCGGCAGATGTAACATCTTTGTTTGTTGTGTGGTGCTGAGGATCGTACCTGGGCCGCACGCATGCCGGGTGAGCGCGCTACCGCTTGAGCCACATCCCCAGCCCAGACTGAATTCTTTTTTATGGTCAAAATCTATTCCATTATTTGGATATGTTACATTTTGTTCATTCAATTATTATAGACCTTTGGGTTGTTTCTACTTTTTGGCTTTTATGAAAATGCTAAGACCATTTGTGTACAAGTTTTTGAGTGGAAATCTATTTTCATTTCTCTTGGGCATATATGGAGGAGTGGACACGCTGGGTCATATGGAAACTCTATATTTTGTTTAGAGGAACTATCAACCTGTTTTCCACAGTTATGAAACCACTTCACATTCCTGTCATCAATGTATGAGATTTCTTCATATCTTCATTTTACTTGTCATTTTGGTTTGAATTATAATGATCCTAGTGGGTGTGACATGGTCTCTCATTGTCATTTTTGTATGCATTTTCCTGATAACTCATTCTGTTGAACATCTTTTTTATGTGCTTATTATTTGTGTATTTTCTTTGGAGAAATGTTTATTCAGATCCTTTGTCCATTCTTAAGTTGGTTTATTATTATTATTGAGTTGGAAGAATTCTTTGTATATTCTAGATACAAGACCCATCTCAGATATAAAACTTGCAAATATTTTCTCCTTTGACTCATCTTTTCACTTTTTTTAATTGTAGGACAAAGGTTCTTACTTGTTTTGAAGTTAGATTATGTATGTTTAAAAATTTTGTTATTTGTATTTTTACAAAACATTTTTAGTTGCAGATGGACACAATACCTTTATTTATTTTTTTTGTGGTTCTGAAGATCAAACTCAGTGCTTCACGCTTGCTAGGCAAGTGCTCTACCACTGAGCTACAACCTCAGATCTATCATTAGTATTTTTTATGTGATATGTAAGAAGGCCTTGGCAACTCAGGATCATGAATATTTACTTTTTTTTTCTAAGTATGTTATAGTTTTAGCTGTTACATTTGGCTTTAGACTCCATTACAGTTTATTTCTATGTATGATTTAGGAAAGAACTTCGTTCTTTTTCAAATGGATATCCAGTTTTTCAAGTATCATTTGTTAAAAAGGCTATTCTTTCCCTCAATGAATTGTCTCAACATTCTTGTTGAAAATCAGTTGACCATAGTAGATATAAGGGTTCAGTTCTGTTCCATTGATCTGTGTGTCTGTCATTGTACTAGTACCACACTGTCTTGATCACTGTAGCTTTGTAGTAAGTTTAAAATTTGGAATTGTAAGTCCACCAATTTTGTTCTTTCCATGATTGGTAATTCTGGATTAGTTGGATTTTTTTTTTGTGAATTTATGATAAACTTGTCAATTTCTACAGGAAAGCAAGAACTAGAATTTTCAGAGTGTGTTAAATATGTAGATCAATTTGGGAGTTATTATCATCCCAAGAATATTAAATTCTCTGATCCATGAACGTGGATTTCTTTCCATACTCAGAAATTTTATGTCCTTCAACATTATCTTGTAGCATACAGAGTACAATTTTATTTTGCCCAGGACTTCTCATGCTTCCCTTTTACCTGTTCCTTTTTCTTCTCAAGACATGCCATAGAAACTAGAATTTCTTTTCCCTATGGTGTCATGGAAACTCTTTCCCCACCTTTCTCGATGTTGGCCATAAAGAATTTCTCTGACCTATCTTGTCTGATGGTAGAACATAAGACCTGTGTTTTGGAAGAGATCCTGTCCCATACGTATGAAGAAAGAATGCTGCACTCAGAGGTCAAGAAGGATCTGAATAGACAGTCACAATAGGCCTTGTTAGTTTCCCCTATGAGTCTATTGATGATTTGTTCAGTCACGTTTTTGCATGTCTTTCACGCTTCAATCATGACCATGCAATGGAATCTTTATAAATATCCCAAAAGACATGGTTCAGGGAACTTTGGGACAGCTGAATACCTAGAGACTTATAGGATGTAAACTAGAACTCATCATGTGCCAGGAGGATGGTACACCCCGACTCCACATGGTTGGAAATGTCTGTGCTTGGGACCCTTTCAGACTTTGTCCTGTGTATCTCTCTATCTGGCTATTTATTTGTGTATCCTTTATAAGAAACTGATAAACAAGTAAGTGCTTCTCCGAGTTCTGTGAGGTCTTCTAGCAAATTAATCAAACCCAAAGGTGTGGGTGTATTTGTATACAAGGTGTGTGTATATGTATGTGTCTACACCTTAGTTGGTAGCTGGTTGGTCAGAAGTTCTGGAGGCCTGGACATGTGAGTAGCATCTAAAATGAGGGCAGTCTGGTGGGATTGAGCCCTCAACCGGTGGAATAACTACCTCCAGGTAGATGGTGTCTGAACTGAGTTGATTTGAATGCCCAATTCACTTGAATTGTTGTCTGCTATAGAGTTGCTCTTGCGTGAGGGTGGGGAGAAATCCCTGTACATTGGAATCACAAAAGCTTCTGTGTTGATTATTGTTGAGTAAGAGTGAGGAGAAACATAGAGTTCATTTTTCTTCTATATCATCAGAATGGACAGAAACTTTCAACTCACTGGGCAAATACCAAAGAATGAGATTGCCGAATTGTATTGTAAGATTATGTTTAAGGGCTGGGGATGTGGCTCAAGCGGTAGCGTGCTTGCCTGGCATGCGTGCGACCCGGGTTCGATCCTCAGCACCACATACAAAAACAAAGATGTTGTGTCCGCCGATAACTAAAAAATAAACATTAAAATTCTCTCTCTCTCTCTCCTTCTCTCACTCTCTCTAAAAAAAAAAAAAAAGATTATGTTTAACTTTGTGTGGAACTACAAAGTTAGTGTGTAACTAAGTTCTTTGTATGGAAGACCTCCAAAGTGGCATATGATTTTGCTTTCTCACCGGTGGTCAGTGAAAGTTCCTGTTGCTCCACATGCTTACCGGCATTTGATGTTGTCAGGTTTTTTTTTTTTTTTTGATTTTTAGCTTGTGCCTCTGGGCTGTGACCTTCACTAATGCTGCTCAGCCTTTTTTTCTCCTTCCTTAGGTAACCAAGACTGGAAGGGAGCTGGAGTTGTACGTTTCCTTTACCCTCAATTGGTTAGGCTCTTGTAATCCCCAAATAGGTTGGGCTATGAGTAAAAATTGTTTTCCTTGAGGGCAGACCATTCATAAGGCTAACATGAAGCTCTGGGCATATTCAAAATGGTTATTTCCTCCTGCCCTTGCAGGAAGAATGAAGGGACACTCCCCTCATCCCCATATCCTTACCCTGAGAACCTGGCTGAATTCCTGGGAACTCAAAGGATGGCAGTCCTCTTCACACTGGACTTTTGGAATTTCTAAGTCTTCACCCAGCCCACGCTGATCCTGCAGTAGCACATCAGTGGCAGCTTAGAGATCCTGCTGGGACTGGTGCAACAGACACAGGTATAGGACTTTGTTTCCAGTTTCTGGTGCAGCAGTTTGTCCTGGGATCTCAATTTTCTCATGGCCCTAAGAAGAGCTGGTGATTTTCAGTTTGTTCAGCCTTTTCTTGTTGTGAAGGTGGAGTGATGACTTCAAGATCTTTTTGTGTTCTTGAAAGGAGAAATCACTGTTATCTTTTTGGCCTTTAAGTCTTTGGTTTACCTGAGAAATTCTTTTTGTGAATAGTATTTATGGTATAATTTAGATTAAAAATATTATATTCTGTGTGGTGACTTCCCTTGACTTCATCATTTGGTGGCTGCTTGAGAATATATCTGATATCTAGTCTCTGCATAGGTTTGATCCAAAGGAGTTATTTTAGGACTTTTTTTTTTTAATATTTATTTTTTTAGTTTCCGGCGGACACAACATCTTTGTTTGTATATGGTGTTGAGGACGAACCCAGGCTGCACGCATGCCAGGCGAGCGTGCTACTGCTTGAGCCACATCCCCAGCCCTATTTTAGGACTTTTTGAAGTTGATTCTTATTTAATTTTAAATAACAGGTTTTGGTTAGCATGGTGAATATTAGTTTAATGTTTCTTTCTTAAATAATTTTTAGTTGTAGATGAACACAACACCTTTATTTTATTTAATGCATGCTAGCCAAGCGCTCTGCCACTAAGCCACAACCCCAGCCCTAATTTTTCTTTTTAAATATAAGATATGTGATCATGAGGGGTGGTATCTTTTATTTATTTATTTTTTAACATTAAGTTGTTTAGAATGATCTGTTCCTTAATCTTGTTAAGATTTCTTTTTATGGTGCACAGTTTTTTTTTTTTTTTAAGAGAAAGAAATTTTATTATGTGGTAATTTTTAAAAACAATGTTAACCTGTAAGTGAAGGAATGGTAGGTAAGTCTTTGAAGGATTACTTGAAAATGACTGTGTAAGAGTTTTGTATATGTGATAAATCAAGTAGGATAGAAGACCTTAAGAAAAGTAAGGCTTCCCATCCATAACCAGTCTCTTATTTTTCTTCTAGATTTTCCCAAATCACTTCTGTAATACATATAGGAAGTAAGAATTTTTAAGTAATATTCTTTGTTTTACCAACATTTAACAGTATATATTGACTTCTCACACAAGACATTGAGGATTTGGCTACTAGCTTTTGATAGAACTTACACTACTAGGTAAATATTTATACCACTGCCTTTCTTCCACTTCCTCTGTGTTTATTGTTGTTATTCTTTGTTTTTCTTTTGGTTGCCCTTCTAAGACAGAGCTAAATCTTTATTTCATGTTGTATCAATTTACTACAAAGGTATGACTGATGAGTACTTCTTGTTCTTATATTCTCTAGTGGTGGCTTTTATTACTAATTGTGGTAATAATGCTGACCTAAATATTTAATAATGGAAGCATGGTTTTTAATTTCCCACTACTTAAGATAAAGCTACAATGAAAATTTTAATGCATGTAGCTTTTTTCTTCTTAAAGTAAGATCACTGAATCAGGGTGCATATTGTTTCTTTGCTTTCTAATAGGGTTATGGAAAAAATTTTTATTTTATTCATATTAAAAATAGCATTGTTCTTCCCTTCATTATATAAATAATAGTCTCTACTGTTATCAGTTGAGTTTATTCTGAAGTAGAGGACAGAAGATAAAAGAGTAAAAATATTTTGAAGTGTCACCACTTTGAAATATGTACCATTGTTTTATTTCTCTGTGTGTATTTACACAATCTAAATCATGGTATGTTTGTCACATTGTGTGTGTGATGTTTCTGTGTTCAAGTGTCTCCAGTTTTCTCCTGTTACTTTTGACTTACAGTCATGCCCTGTGTATATTCCCATTTTTAACCATCTTTGCAGGTGACCAGGAGGAAGAGCAGTCCTTCTGGTTTTTTACTAGCTGTAAATGTTCTACAGCAGGTGTAACTGGCTGTAGAAGGCTAAATCTTCTAAACTTATTTTTTTTCATTTAAATCAGTAATCCACCTGACACTTGTTTTCATTCAATATATATATATATACATATGTGTGTGTGTGTGTGTGTGTAGGATAAATTGTGCTCGTGTCAGTGCACATCATAATAGATGGGGGAGCCAACTTTTATTTGCATGAAACATCTAACAGAAATCAATCACGGTAAAATGTGGAAGAGGAGTGGGGGTGGTGTGGGCTTTTGGAAAGGAGGAGTTTGGGTGGACTGGCTGTGATTGGGATGTAGAGTCCCAGGATAATGAATGATGCTTACCACTTGCTGCTTGGTCTCTAGCTCCTCTCAAGAGATGCCTGTCTTTTTCCTGTTTTTCTGGAGTATGGTCTCAGAAGGGACACAAGGGACTTTTTGTTGGTGACTAAAAAGAATATCTAGAATTCGAACTTCAACAAAAAGCAACAATGTGTAATACTGTAGATGACATTAATGGCCTTGAAATTTGCTGTGATAATCCTGAAAAATGGAGTATTTACCCCTTGGAAGGGTTTTGATGTTTTATCTGTTTGTGAGGAAGTATTATTGTTTTACCTTATTGGAACACATATTGAAAGATAAAGTGCAATTTATGATAGCAGTTTGATAACTGTTACAAGAGTAGATATTAGCAAGTGTTTTGTATCCAAATTAACTGTTCTTAGATAAGACATTGGTAATTTTGTTTTCTTCTCTCTCTTGAAGGATAATTTGTTGCAATTATAAATAGTGGAATTATGAACATCTTTATAAATACATTGTTGTGTGGTTAATAGAAAGGAATGCATTCAGCTACAAGAAAAACCCAATGTGGGTTTTTTTTTTTTTGTGTGATGTCGGGGATTGAACTCAGGGCCTTGTGCATATGAGGCAAGCACTCTTCCAGCTGAGCTATATTTTTAATCAAATAGTGTGTTTTCTCAAGTAATCTGGAGGAGTGAAGTACTGATACATGCTACAGTATGTAGAAACTTGAAAATATTATATACTTCATGAAAGAAGTCAGACACAAAAGTCATTCATAGCATGATTTCATTTATATGAAATAGCTGGAATAGGCAAATCCATAGAGACAGAAGGCAGATGAGTGGTTGTGAAGGGGTTGGGTGGGGTGTGAGGAGTATAGGACTTTGAGTGTGGTGAATGCATATACCTATTAGAACAAACAGCCTTACTACTACTTAAAAATACCTTTTTTTGGGAGCAATTTTTAGGTTCACAGCAAAATTGAATAAAAGATATGGAGATTTTTATGTACATCTAGCCTCCCCCATTATTGACATCCCCCACCCAGTGGTGCATGTGTTAAAATCAATGATTCTACATTTAACATCATTATCACTTAGAGTGCATAGATTATATTAGTGTTCACCTTTGGTGTTGCACATTTCTGGGTTTGGAAAAAATTTTATAACATGTGTGATACCATTATGGTATGGTACAAAGCAGTTTCACCAGTTTTCTGTATTCTGTCTATTCATCTTTCCCCCTCAACCTCTAGCTAATACTGGTGTTTTTATTATTTTCATACCTTTGCCTTTTCTAGAATGTTGTATAATTGGAATTGTGTAGTATGTAGCTGTTTCAGGTTGGCTTCTTATGCTTTTACCTTTCCTTGCTTGATAACTTTTCATTGTTTGGTAGCCTTTTTCTTTTTATCACCAAATAATAGTCTTAAATGAATGTTTCACATTTTGTCTATTCATCTTTGAATAGATGCACCTTATTGGTTGCATACAAGTTTTGACAGTCACGAATGAAGCTGCTATAAAATCTAAAAATTTACAGATTTTTCTGGAACATAGATTTTCAACTCCTTTTGCTAAGTACCAGGGAGAGTGATTGTTGGATCGTTAGGTAACAGTGTGTTTAACTTGATAGGAAACCACAAAACTGTCTTCCAAAGTGGTGGTACCATTTTACATCCCCACTAACAAATGAGAGTTCTCTTTTTGCACGTCCTCTTCAGCATTTGGGGTTCTCAGTGTTCTGGGTTTTAGACATTCTAGTAGGTGTGTGGTGGTAACATATGATGTTGAATATCTTTTTGTATGCTTTTTTGCGTCTCTGTATATTCATTGGTTAGATCTTTGGTTCATTTTCCAATAGAGTCGTTTGTTTTCTTATTGAGTTTTAGGAAATCTTCATATATTTTTGGTAGTATCCTTTATCAGGTATTATTTTGCAAATATTTTCTATCATTGTATGGCTTGTCTTTTCATTCTCTTGACAGTGTGTTCACACAGCAGAAATTTTGTATTTTAATGAAGTACAACTTAGAATTTCTTTCTTTCATAGTATGAACCTTTGGTGTTGTATCTAAAAAGTCCTCCCCAAACCTGTGTCATCTAGATTCTTTCCTATGTTGTCTTCTAGGAGTTTTATAGTTTTGTGTTTTATATTCATTCATTTATTTTTGTTTATAAAAATAAATTTTTATGGGGATTGAGCCCAGGAGTTCTTTACCACTGAGCTACATCCCCAGCCGTTTTTATTTTTATTTTGAGACAGGATCTCATTGTCCATGCTAATCTTGAACTTGGAATCTGCCTGCCTCAGCCTCCCTAGTTGCTGGGATTACAGTATTTGCCAGGTGCCTGACTAAAAATATGTTCTTGCTTTTAATTGGCACGTAGTAATTATACCTAATTATGGGGTACAGTGGGACAATTCAGCATACATATATAATATGTAATGATCAGGGTAATTGGCATAATTATTAGGCATTTATCATTTTATTGAGAACATTCAGAATCTTCTCCATAGCTATTTTGAAAGGCTTAATTAATTTCCATCCCTGTGCCATGGAGTAGTAGAAGTTATTCCTCCTGTTCAGCTGCACCCCTATACCTGTTAACCATCCTCTCTATGTTCCTCCACACCCTTCCTGGACTCTGTGAACCACCATTATATTCTGTATGTCTTTGACATCAGTTTTTAAGCTAGTGCATATAAATGAGAACATGTAGTACTCATTTTCCAGTGTATAACTTACTTAGATAAATATCTTCTAGTTCCATCCATGTTGCTGCAGATGGCAACATTTTATTCTTTTTATGGTTGAATGGGTAGTATTTCATTGTGTGTGAACCATATAAACATCTGTATATACCACATTTTCTTTACCTATTCAGCCACCAACCTGGACACCTAAGTTGATTCTGTATCTGGGCTATTGGGCGTGGTGCTGCAACAACTTATGAGTGCAGATGTCTCTAAAATATGACAGGATTTCAGTTTCTTTGTGTATAGCAAATATTTGGATATATTGCTGGATCATGTTGTAGTTATTTTTCTAGTTTTTTGAGGGAACTCCATACTGTTTTCCATAGTGGCTGTACTAACCTACATTCCTAGTGGAATTCAAGAGTCCCTCTTTCTCTGCATCCTTGCAAGCATTTGTTATTTTATATCTTTGATAATAGCCATTCTAACATCTCATTGGGTTTTAGTTCACATTTCTGTGATAATTAGTGAGTATTTAAAAAATACATTTGTTGGCCATTTTTATATATTCTTTTGAGTAGTGACTTCAGGTCATTTGCCCATTTTGAAATCAGATTTATTTATTTATTTTTGCTGTTGAGTTGTTTGAATTCTTTATATATACTGAATAGTAATGCCTTGTTGGATGAATAATTTGCAGATGTTTTCTTCTATTATTTAGGTAGTCTACTCACTTTGTTGATTGTTTCCTTTGCAGTGTGGATCTTTTTAGTTTGATGTAATCCCATGTGTCAATTTTTGCTTTAGTTACCTGTGCTTTTGGGGTCATATCCAAAATCAGACCAAAGTCCTGAAACATTTTCTCCTAGTGGTTTCATAGTTTCTGATCTTACATTTAAGTCTTTGATCTATTTTGAATTTATTAATTTTTAAAAAAAATTTTATTTATTTACTTTTGGTACCTGGGATTGAACCCAGGGGCACTCAACCA
>NW_026000137.1:147149-155605 GCF_001458135.2 Marmota marmota marmota
TGGAAAAGCTTTGAGTTTCTCATCATTAAGTATAATGTTATTTATGTATTTAGATATTTATTGAGATTCCCCTCTAGTATTATTATGTTTTAAAATTCACATTTATTATTATTTATTTGATTTAGGCTTATTTCTTTCATGATCCATCACAGTCTCTTAGCTAGTATAATATTTTATTTATCTTTTTATGTCCAGTTTTTAAAAGTGTTTTGGTGCCGTGTTTTTTGGTATAGGAAGATTTATGATGGTTCTTTCTTCATTGTGGGTTATACAATTTTTTCCTGAAGTGCTGTACTTTGTCTTGCTTTGTACATTTTTTTCTTAAATTCAGCTTTGTCTGAGAGAGAAGGCGGAGGGGGGAGAGAGATTTGGAGATTTTATATATATATATATAGAGAGAGAGAGAGAGAAGGGGGGGGAGAGAGAGAGATAAAAAATCCAACCATTGTATTCCTTGGCTTAATATCTGATAATTTTAAAAAAATCATAAATTAGTTTTATTTATTTATTTATTCTTTGTACAGGTACATGGCAGCAGAGTGTATTTTGACATCATACATATATGGAGCATAACTTATTCTAATTAGGCTCCCATTCTTGTGGTTGTGCATGATGTGGAGTTTACTGGTACTGAATATGATCGTAGGAAAGTTATGTCTGACACATTCTATTGCCTTTCCTATTCCCATCCCAGCCCCTTCCCTTAATTCCCCTTTGTCTAATCCAATGAACTTTTCTACTCCAAAACTTTTCTACTCCCTTCTTATTGTGTGCTAGCATCTGCATATCAGAGAGAACATTTGGCCTTTGGTTTTTGGGGGATTGCTTATTTCACGTAGCATGATAGTCTCCAAGTCCATCCATTTACCAGCAAATGCCGTGATTTCATTCTTCTTTATGGTTGAGTAATATTCCATTGTGTATATATACTACATTTTCTTTATCCATTCATCTGTTAAAGGGCACCTAGGTTGGTTCCATAGCTTACCTATTGTGAATTGAACTGATATAAGCATTGATGAGGCTATGTCACTATAGTGTGCTGATTTTAAGTCTTTTGGGTATAAACTTAGGAGTGGGATGACTGGGTCAAATGGTGGTTCCATTCCACGTTTTCTCAGGAATCTCCATATTGCTTTCCATGGTGGTTGCACCAATTTGCAGTCCCATCAGCAATGTACCAGTGTACCTTTTCCCCCACATCCTCATCAACATTTATTGTTGCTTGTATTCTTGATGATTGCCATTCTGACTGGAGTGAGATGGAATCTCAGTGTTGTTTTAATTTGCATTTCTCTAATTGCTAGAGATGTTGAACATTTTTTCCCATATATTTGTTGATTATATTTCTTCTGTGAAATGTCTGTTCAGTTCCTTTGCCCATTTATTGATTGGGTTATTTGTTTTTTTGGTGTTAAGTTTTTTGAGTTCTTTATATATCCTGGAGATTAATGCTCTGAGGTGCATGTAGTATAGATTTTCTCCCATTCTGTAGGCTCTCTCTTAAAATTCTTGATTGTTTGCTTTGCTGTGAAGAAGCTTTTAGTTTGATTCCATCCCATTTATTGATTCTAGATTTTACTTCTTGCATTTGAGGAGTCTTTTTGAGGAAGTTGGTTCCTAAGCTAACATGATGGAGATTTGGCCCTACATTTTCTTCTAGTAGGTGCAGGGTCTCTAGTGTAACGCCTTGGTCCTTGAGCCACTTTGAGTTGAGTTTTGTGTAGGGTGAGAGATGGGAGCCTCATTTCATTCTACTACATATACATTTTTCCAGCACCATTTGTTGAAGAGGCTGTCTTTTATTCAATGTATGTTTTTGGCGCCTTTGTCTAGTATGAAGCTAACTGTATTTATATGGGTTCGTCTCTGTGTCTTTTATTCCACTAGTCTTTATGCCAGTTTTGGTGCCAGTACCATGCTGTTTTTGTTACTGTAGCTCTGTAGTATAAATTAAGGTCTGGTATGTGATGCCTCTTGCTTCGCTTTTCTTCTAAGGATTGCTTTGGCTATCTGGGCCTCTTACTTTTTCCAGAGAATCTCACGACTACCTTTTCTATTTCCATGAAGAATGTCAGTGGAATTCTAATAGGAATTGCATTAAATATGTGTAGTACTTTTGGTAAGTATGGCCATTTTGACAATATTAATTCTGCCTATCCAAGAACATGGGAGATCTTTCCATTTTCTAAGGTCGTCTTCAATTCTTTCTTTAGTATTCTGTAGTTTTCATTGTAGAGGTCTTTCACCTCTTTTGTTAGATTGATTGCCAAGTATTTTTTTTTTTTTTAATTTTTTGAGGTGATTGTGAATGGAATAATTTTTCTAATTTCTCTTTCAGTTGATTCATCATTGGTGTACAGGAATGCAATTGATCTATGGATGTTAATTGTGTATTCTGCTACTTTGCTGAATTTATCTATGAGTTCTAGAAGTTTTCTGGTGGAGTTTTTTGGGTCTTCTACATACAGAAATCATGTGGTTGGCAAATAGGGATACTTTGAGCTCTTTTCCAATTTGTATCCCTTTAATTTCTTTCTTTTGCCCAATTGCTAGGGCTAGAGATTAAAGAAGTATTGAATAGGGCTGGGGATGTGGCTCAAGCGGTAGCGCGCTCGCCTGGCATGCGTGCGGCCCGGGTTCGATCCTCAGCACCACATACAAACAAAGATGTTGTCCGCCAAATACTAAAAAATAAATATTAAAAAAAAAAAAAAAAAAGAAGTATTGAATAGAAGTGATGAAAGAGGGCATCCCTGTCTTGTCCCAGTTTTTAGAGGGAATGCTTTCAGTTTTTCTCCATTTAAAATCATGTTGTCCTTGGGTTTAGCATGGATAGCTTTTACAATGTTGAGGCATGTCCTCAGTTTGGGTAGGTCATATGACTCTAGAAATTTGTTGATATCTTCAAGATTTTCTATTTTATTGAAGTATAAATTTTCAAAATAGTTTTTGATTATCGTCTTGTATTTCAGTAGTGTCTATGGTGATATTCCTTTTTTTATGATGAATTTTAGTAATTTGAGTTTTTTCTCTTTGTTAGCTTGGCTAAGGGTTTATCGGTTTTATTTATTTTTCAAAGATCCAGTATTTTGTCCTGTTGATTTTTTTTGAAAATTTTTAAAAAATTTCATTGATTTTGGCTCTGATTTTAATTATTTCTTGTCTTCTGTTGCTTTTGGTGTTGATTTGTTCTTCTTTTCCTAGGGCTTTGAGATGTAATGTTATATTATTTATTTGGTGACTTTCTATTCTTCTGATGAATGAACTCAATGCAGTGAACTTTCTTCTTAGAACCACCTTCATAGTGTCCCAGAAATTTTGATATGTTGTGTTGTTATTCTCATTTACCGCTGAAGTTTTTTTTTTTAATTTCATCCCTGATTTCTTTCTATCATTAAAATTTTTTTTTTTTGTAGTTCTACATGGACAGCATAACTTTATTTTATTTGTTTATTTTTATGTGGGGCTAAGGATGAACCCAGTGCCTCACACATGCTAGGCAAGTGCTCTGCCACTGAGCTACAGCCCCAGCACCTCCATTGATCATTTAATATCATATAACTTAGTCTCAGGGTGGTAAAGTGGCTTCTATTTTTTATTTTATCATTGATTTTCTAATTTTGTTCCATTATGATCAGATAGAATACAAGGTATTATCTGTTATTTTGTATTTGCAAAGAGTTGTGGCCTAAGATATGGTCTATTTTAGATAAGGATCCATGTGCTGTTGTATTCAGTCATTGAAGGATGAAATATTTTATGTATGTCTGTTAAGTCTAAATTATTAATTGTATTTTTTAGTTTTATAGCTTCTTTATATAGTTTTTATTTGGATGATCTATCCAGTGATGAGAGGGGTATGTAAAATTCACCCACTATTATTTTGTTGTGATCCACTTGATTCTTAAAATTGAGAGGGTTTATTTGATGTATGTATGCATGTACTCCATTGTTTAGGCATAAATATTTATGATTGTTATGTCTTGCTGATATATAATTTGCTTAGGCAGTATAAAATGACCTTCTTTGTCCCTTCTGATTAACTTTGGCTTGAAGTTCACTTTATCTGATATGAGGATAGAAACCCCTGCTTGTTTATGAGATCCATGTGAATGATATATTTTTTTTTTTTTTAAATCTTTTTACCTTTAGTCTATGGATGTGTTTATGAGGTGAATCTCTTGAAGACAGCATATTATTGGGTCTTGTTTTTTAATCCAATCTGCCAGTCTGTTTTTTTTTTTTTGTATCAAGGATTGAACTCAGGGGCACTCAACCACTGTTTTGTATTTTATTTAGAGACAGGGTCTCACTGAGTTGCTCCGCACCTCACTTTTGCTGAGACTGCTTTGAATGCACAATCCTCCTATTTCATCCTCCTAAGCTGCTGGGATTACAGGTGTGTCCCACTGCGCCCGGCCAGTCTACTTTTTTTTTTTTTGGTACTGGGGATTGAACTCAGAGGCACTCAACCACTGAGCCATATCGCCAGCCCTATTTTTATATTTTATTTAGACACAGGGTCTCACTATATTGCTTAGCACTCACTTTTGCTGAGGCTGGCTTTGAACTTGCGATTCTTCTGCCTCAGCCTCCCAAACTGCTGGGATTATAGGTGTGCACCACTGTATTGATGAGTTTAGGCCATTTACATTCAGTGTTATTATTGAGAAATGATTTTTATTCACTGTCATTTTGATTTGTTTCTAGTTTTAATTTGAATTATTTTCTCTTTTCATTGACTACTCTAGTGTTCCTCCCTTTCCTGATTTTCAATTTTCTTTTTCATTTCTTCTTCATGGGATATTTTATTGAGTATGTTTTATAGTGTAGGCTTTCTAGTTGTGAATTCTTTTAACTTTTATTTATCATGGAAGGTTTTTATTTCATCATCAATTCTGAAGCTTAATCCTGCAGGGTGTAGTATTCTTGGCTGGCATCCATTTTCTTTCAGAGCTTGGTATATATTATTCCAAGACCTCCTAGCTTTGAGGGTCTGTGTTGAGAAATCAACTGAGATCCAGACTGGTTTCCCTCTAAATGTGACCTGTCATTTTTCTCCAGCTGCCATTTATTTATCAATCTATTTATTTTTTTGGGGGGTACTGGCAATTAAACCCAGGGTCACTTAACCAGTGAGCTACATCTGCAGCCCTTTTTTTTGTATTTTATTTAGAGACAGGGTGTTACTGAGTTGCTAAGTGCCTCGTTAAGTTGCTAAGGCTTGCTTTGAACTCCTGCCTCAACCTCCTGAGTCGCTGGGATTTCAGGTATGCGCCACCACGCCCAGTTTCTCTGGCAGCCTTTAAAATTCTATTTTTATTCTGTATGTTAGGCATTTTCATAATAATTTGCCTTATGTGGGTCTGTTGGAGTTTTTGTGTATTTGGGGTCCTATAAGCTTCCTGTATTTGATTTTTCATTTCATTCTTAAGATTTGGGAAATTTCCTGATACTGTTTCATTGAAAAGATTGTGCATTCCTTTGGTTTGTATCTCTGAGCCTTCATTATCCCAATAGGTTGTTTCATGTTACCCCATATTTCTTGGAAGTTCTTTTCTTTTTATTTGTTCTGTTTAGATATACATGACAGTAGAGTATATTTTGACATATTGTACATACATGGAGCATTACTTACTTGGAAGTTCTGTTCATGATCGCTTAACAATTTTTCTCCATGGCCAACTGTATTTTCAAGATTATATATTTGTCTTTATTGCCTGAAACTCTATTTTCCAAGTGGTCTAGTTTGCTGGTGATGCTTGCCATTGAATTTTAAATTTGGTTTATTGACTCCGTCAATAAATCAGAAATCCTCTCAAGGATTTCTGCTTGTTTTCAGAATCTCTCTTTGATCTTTCACTTCATGTATTTTCTCTCTGACTTCACTCCTTACTTCATTCTTTATCTTGCATATCAATTTAATTATTATCATTCTGAACACCTTCTCTGACATTTCTTCTATTGTGGTGTCAGTGGCTTCTGTTGCTTCAGTATCTTGGTTTGACTGAGGCGATTTATTCCCTTGCTTTTTTGTATTGTTTGTGTGTCTACCCATCTAACAGTATGGATCTGAGGCAGTTGAGTTTCTACCCTGTGGACTTACAGTGTCTCTGAAGATTTCTAGTACCTTACTATTTAGGGGGAGACAAACAGTAACAAGAATCAGTGCAAACAACATACAGTATGAAACAAAAATGGTTCCTTCTATGACATCTACGATGTTAATTCTCACAGTGAACAGAAATGATGTGATCAGTTATTGCCCACAGTAACAGCCGTAAGTTTACAAAAGGGTTTACAATTTTGAATGGTGGACAGGAAGAGAAGAGAAGTGATGTAGGATGTGATGATTATGAGGGAGAAGGAGAGAAAATAGAAGTAAAAACTAAAGGAAGAATGAAAGAGTACAATAGATATTGTATATTAGCAGAAGAAAAGAGAGAGAGTCATGGGAAACAGATAAGTGAGAGAAAAAATGTATAAGGAAAAAGTAAAAAAAAAGAATACAAAACAAAACTGAAATATACTAATCAAACATCCTAGTCCTCAAAATGCTGATTTGTAAAAAATAACTGGCTTCAAAATTCTAGAAATGAGATAAAAACACAAATATGAATATGTAATTACAATGCTCTATTTTTTTTTTTTTTAGAGAATTTTTTAATATTTATTTTTCAGTTTTCGGTGGACACAACATCTTTGTTTGTATGTGGTGCTGAGGATCGAACCCGGGTCGCACGCATACCAGGCAAGCGTGCTACCACTTGAGCCACATCCGCAGCCCCAATGCTCTATTTTTTAAAAAAGGATATATGTATATTCATACTTATGAATTTTGTTAAATTCATTCCATATTTCCTCTACTTGGTTGTTCCTCCACATTTCCTTCCCTCCCTCCTCATCTCCTTCTATTCCCCTCTTCTTCCCTATATCAGTATGATATCTGATCCTGCCCCCTCTTCTTTCCCTTTTTTGCTCTAGCTTCCACATATGGGAGAAAAAAATTTGACCTTTGGCTTTCTGAGTCTGGCTTATTTCACCTAGCGTGATGTTCTCTAGTTCCATCATTTACTGGTGAATGCCATAATTCTATTCTTTATGGCTGAGTCAGACTCCACTATGCATGTATGTATACCACATTTTCTTGATCATTCATTCATCTGTTGGTGGGCATATAGGCTGATTCCATAATTTGGCTACTGTGAATTGTGCTACTATAAATATCAAAGTAGCTGTATTGCTATAGTATGCTGATTTTAGTTTTTTGGATAAATATCAGAGTGGGACATTTGGGTCATATGGTCTTTCCAGTTCTTGTTTTTGAGGAATCTCCATACTACTTTCCACAATGGTTGTACTAATTTCTAGTCCAATCAATTTGTTTCTATGAGTGTACCTTTTTCCCCACCACCTTGCCAGTACTTATTATTTGTGTTCTTGATAATTGTCATTCAAGCTGAGATGAGATCTTCAGTTTTGATTTGCATTTCCCCAATTATTAGAGATGTTGAACATTTTTTTTTTTGATATATTTGTTGGCGACTGGTGTTTCTTCTTTTTGAGAATGTGTGTTGTGTTCTTTTGCCCATTTGTTGATTAGGTTTTTTTTTATTAAATTTTTTGAGTTCTTGTATATTCTGAATGTTCATCCCCTGTCAGAGGAGCAGCTGGCAAAGATTTTCTCCCATTTTGTAGGCTTTCTCTTTATACTCTTAATTATTTTCTTTGCTGTGTAGAAGATTTTAATTTGATGAGATCCCACTTATTGATTCTTGGTTTTATTTCTTGAGCTTTAGGGTCTTATTGAGGAAGTCGGTGCCTGCACCTACATGATAAGTGTTGACCCTATGTTTTCTACTTTCCTTTCTTCTTCCTCTCTCCTCCTCCTCCTCTTAAATATCTTTAATTCTAGATGGAAACGATACCTTTACTTTTTCATTTGGAACTGAGGATCTAACACAGTGCCTCACATGGGTTAACACAAGTGCTCTACCACTGGGCTACAAGGCCACCCTTGACCCTATGTTCTCTTAACAGCAGTTCCAAGGTTTCTGGTCTAATTCATAAGCCTTTGATCCACTTTGATTTGACTTGTGCAGGGTAAGAGATAAGGATCTAATTTCATCATTCCACATATGAATATCTAGTTTTCCCAGCACCATTTTTAACAATACAGTTGTGTCAGTTACTTGTGATTGCATCACTCAGCACTCAGATGCCTGCCTGTTCTTGATCATAATCAGAACTAAAGGCGTGCCTCTCCTATCCCCTGGAGGGCTGGCACCCAGTATTCCCTCTGAGCTCCAGTGGCCTGGCTGCTGCTTCCCTGACTGGGAGAGAGAAGCTAAATGTCTTCAGAGCACCACAGGATGCTCACTCAGTAGCCTGTCTTCTTACATCAGCTGTGCCTCACTTTTAGTGGTAGAAGGCCAGAATGTCCCGTGTCCCCC
>NW_026000137.1:155630-301606 GCF_001458135.2 Marmota marmota marmota
TTTTTGGTTAGGAATTTTCTTTTGTTGTCGCTGGGCTTAGGGAGAATAGGTGCCAGCTTTCGTTCTACTTGTCTCTGTGGGTCTGTCTCTCTGGAAGAACATGCTCTTTTAGAGGAGAGTCTGCTCCAGGTCTACCTTTGCCATTAGACAGATGGCTAGCCAGTTCTGTGAGTTGGTCTGAGTCTTTCATGGTGGTATTTTAATTTTCATAGTGGGTATCTTTTATTTGAAAATGACTAACCCTGTGTTTGATAATCTTGTACTTGATAGTCTTCTACTTCTAAATGAATGGTTTTCAATTAGTTTCCTTCCTTGTATTTTGGCTTCTTGATTTCCTTTTGTTCCTTTCATGTTTTTTTCATTTTTCAATTCTTCATGAACTCCCTGGAATTTTTGAAACTGTCACCCACCTTCAAACACTACTTAAAATATCCTGAAACATCCTTGGGTCAAAACCTACTCTTCCAAATTCCTTGGTTAAGTGCTTTCATTGCAGCTGCCTCTCTGCTATGAGCTTAGTCAGTTGGTTGACGTCTTTGCTTTTCTTGCCCATCAGCTTGTCCTTGATTTCGCTTTTCTCCCAATCTTCTTAGGTTTCATAGGCCCTCATTCACTTTCTCTTGCTCTTGCCCTGAGCCAATGCTTATCAAACCTGGTCAAGGGATATCTGAGGGTTGAAGTCAAAACACCGGGAGCAGATGGTGTTACCTAGCAAGAACTGTGGAATGAGAGTAGAGGGGTGCTCAGCCCAGAAATTACAGAGAAGAGTTATGTGTCCAGGCAGCAGAAAAAGGAAGCTGGTGAAGGAAGCTGGGAGAAAAATCAGAGAAGAAGAAATGTTGCTGCATAGAGGTCAAATAAATTATGAAGAGTGATTTAACTATTAGGTCGTTTCTTATCACTGCCAGGGCCCATTGAGTTGGCTGACAGGTGCAAAGTCAAATTAGTGGTCCAAGGAGTGAATGAGTGATGAAAATCTGTAAGTGCAGGCTATTTGTTGAGCTTGGATGTAAAGAGACATTAAGATATCTGCTAGAATCATCAAGGTTCTCAGGTCTCCCAAGGACTCTGCTCGTTCCTGCCTCAGCATCTAAGAATTAGGCTATCAGTTTTACAATATCACCAGGCTGTGAGCTTTGCTGAGAGTTTTAGCTTGGGCTTGCCAGGAACTTCAAAGGCCAGTTAATCTCCCCTTGCTGCTTGTTTCTATATATTTCTCTATAACTCCCATTTATTCTTTCACATGATTTATATACCTCCGCGCCCTTCATTCTCCATATGCAACTCTGATTTGATAAACTTTATTTCATGGTACTGAGAAAATAGAAGCCAGCCAAAGACCTGATGTTTCTGCTTCTACCACCAATCTACCCATCTGTAACCAAACTCAGATATTCCGTTTCCTTCTCTTCCTCCTCCTCCTTTTTGCTATGGATAACTTTTTTATATCACTCCCTCAACTTTGCATATTACTTTAGCAGTTCCTTTTTTGTCTTGTGTTGATGTTGTTTTTCTCTACTGGCATATTCATTCCACCTTCTATATCTTTTGTAAAAAGCCTCTTGGCTGCACATTCCCCTTCACATCTGTTTCTTCCTTCCTAATGACTCTCTGAAAGAACTGTCTATTTGCCTTGCCATTTCTAACTCCTCTGAACCTACTCCAGTCCAGGGTTGGCCTCCATTACTATAGAAAAACAACTCTTGTCAAGGTTGCCAGTAGCCTCCATGGTGATAAACCCAGTTGTCAATCCTCAGTCCTCATCTTACTTGGTGGGTCAGCAACATTTGACACTGTTGTTGATAATTCCCTTTTCCTTCATGTGGCTCTTTCAGTGCCTAGTCCTGTTGACCTCTCTACCCCCCATGCTTTTCTGTCAGCTTTTGCAGATTCCTCCTAAATGTTCGAGAGCTCCAGGGGCTCTGTTTTCAGACTTCTTTTCCTAGGTTGGAAATCTTATCTAGTCTCAGGACTTGAAATACCATCTGCTGATTTTTTTTTTTTTAAGTTTCTAGCCTGGCTCCTTCCCTGCACAGTACAGATTATTATATTTTTATATCCAACTGCTCATTCAGCCTTTCTACTTGAGTGAATATATGTATTTCAGATTTAGCAGTGCTTGTTTCACCCCAGAACTCCTCTTGTGATCTTTCCTGACTCAGTTTTTCCAGTTTCTCAGGCTGAGAACCTTGTGTTCATTCCTGCAAATCCTTCCAGGTCTGCTTTCAGAACATACCGAGGACTTGATCGCTTCTTAACGCTTCCACTGTATAGGTCTAAGTGACTTTGCTTCTGGATTTCTGTGGCAAATTCTTGTGTGGTCTCTTGCTTCTGTCCTCGCCCTCTTCTCGCTTATTTTCTATGTAACAACTAGAGCTTCTACATTATGTACATCTATCACATCAACTCTCTGCTGAGAATCTTACTGTAGATTCCCATGTCATTCAGGTTCAGTACCAACACAGTAGTTACCATGTCTAGGAAGCAGAAATTCCTACAAAGGTCTGTGCGAACTGGGCCTCCATTACTCTCTGACCTCATCTCTTAGTTCTCTCCCCTCATTGTTTGAACACACAGGAGTCACTGGTGCCGGAGACCCTTGGCATTGCTGTTTTCTCTGCCTCACTCACTTCCCCTTGGGTGTCTGCATGACTTACCGTGTCTTCTCTCACAACTCTCTCCTCACATGTCACCTTCTTGGTGAGGCATGTTCCCACTGCTGCTGGCACTGTCTGTTCCCCCAAATCTATACAGATTGTCATCTGACACACTGCAATTTAACTCTTTATCATTTACTTTGTTATTTCTCCCACTGGATTGTGAGCTTCATGAGGGCATCAGCTTTGTTCACTGCTGTGTCCCCAGTTCTTAAATGAATACTTGACATATAGTGAACACACAATAAATTTCTGTTGATTGAAGGAATTTTAGTCGGCCTCTCAGAAATATCAATTCTTTTTATATCAACTGTCAAATATCAACTCATCGCACTGACTTTAACCATATAATTTACTTTTTCTCTGCTCAGTTACTCTTCTTTCCATTCTTCTTTAAGCCCTACTCTGACTTCTGTTACATTGTAGACCATTTCCCCCTTATCCTCAGTTCCTTCCTAGAAGACCCCTCTGTTTACATTTCTTTACCAACAACTGGTTTTCCTTATGACACATGTATTCTGAGGATTACTAGGAGGAGGTGGTGTCTCTGTTAATGTTCTCCTAAGTAGCTGGTGTTCCAAATAGGTCCTCGGACTTTGCAGGTGCTCGTGAATGCTCTCATTTGTTCAAGGTCCATGTTGTATTCTGTCAGTTTTCCATATGTATTTGGAGAACTCTGACCCAAGGTTTATAGTCTTCATTTTTGGGGTGTAATTTTCTAGATGGTGTCATTGATCATAGTGAAACCAGAGTTTTGAGATGAAACTCAATTTTCTTCTTCCACTAGCAGGTGAGATGGAGTTTTTTTGGATGAGGTCTGCCTCAGGTGCAGGGATTATATAACACTTGGTTCACTGCTATTGGTCCAAATTTATGTTAATTAGGGTTTGGAAATGTACTTATGCTATTGGTCGAAATTTATGCTAATTAGGGCTCAGAAACATAGTAACGCTATTGGCCAATACTTTTTTGTGAGTGTGGTGCTGGGGATTGAACCCAGGGCCTTTTATATGCAAGGCAAGCACTCTACCAACTGAGCTATATCCCTAGCCCCCAATATTGGTAAATTCTTGAGTCCCAACTTTCATTCAAATCTGTCCCACTTTCATTGTTTTGTGCCAGGTCAGGAAACTGGAGGTTGAGGTTGTGGAATAGGGCTTCAGAGCTTATCCACTCTGTGTGTGTGAATGAGTTTGCTGGTGGGGGCGGGGGCCGTGGGGGGATGGGCCGGCGCACCTTGGCTCCCCTTTGCACTATGAGCTGTGCCTGGAGCCTCTACGTAGCCTGTCTGGCAGGCTCCAAGCAGCCTGGTGGCTTGCTTTGCTGGATTGAACAGTTACGCCCCGCTCCCCACATTGATTTGTGATGCCTCATTTATGTTAAGTTTTTACATAATAGAATCTATTTCATTCATCTGTGAATTCTTGTTGCCAGCACACACTTTGTCACTGAGGCTTTCCTGTGTTTTGATATTTAGTAGGTAGTGGATTCTCTTTGACTTTGCTTCTTAGACTTGTTGGTGATACACCTCCATATGATTTTGAAAAACATTTGATCAAGTTATGAAAAAAAAACTCTCCACTGGGATTTTTACTCCCTGGAATAGTATTAAATGGATTAATTGATGAGGTCACATAAATTAGTATTTTATCAAAGCTTTATATTAGCAAAATGTCTAAAATTTTTACTTTTTTTTTTTAAACTTGATTTTATTTGTTCTTTCTTTTATATGGTACTGAGGATCGAACCCAGGGCCTCTCACGTGTTAGGCAAGCACTCTACTACGAGCCACAATCCCAGCCCCCAAATTTTATTTTTGTATAATGTAAATCCTTTTCCCTATAAATGCTAAAAGATGTATCTTGTATTAGTTAAGAAAAAGGCAAAAAAATGTAAATGATGTGTTAAATTTGTTTTGTTTCAGATATGTTTTCTTCTTTTTGCCATTCTGTACATCGTTTCCTACTTCATCATCACAAGGTACAAGAGAAAATCAGGCAAGTGCAAACATTTTTATTAAAGCTTTCATTATTGTGCCTCCTGGACTCAGTGTGGCACATGGGCTCTCTGGGTACTTGTTAGTGTGGTAATGTATTGAATATGCCCATGGTTGAACTAAACAGTGCCTGTTGAACTGGAGCACTAAAAATACCTTCCAGGGAATTTGATTACTGTTAGGATCACCTTTGGAGACCAGAGTCCTTGTTTATCACAATTCTTATGCCTAGCTAAGAATAGTGCTGGGCTATTTAGTATCTGGGGAAATTCCAGAGTTTATGAGGCAATTTGGTTTCTTTTGACTGGCTCTGACTTTGAATAGTCAATTCAGTCCCACCTATCCTTTTCCAGCTACTAGAATATCTTTTTTTCTCTGAAGTACTCTAGAATTGATAGTTTCCATAATACTATTGGCATTCAGTTATCTACTATCCTTTTAGTACTTTATATTATCCTTACCTAGCTAGTGGGACCATGATATCTTTTCTTTGTTGTTGTGATATTGGGGATTGAACCCAGGGCCTCTTGCATGCTAGGCAAGTGCTGTACTATTGAGCTACAGCCCCAGCACCCCCCGCCCCCTCCAGTGAACTTTGTGCTAATTAAATTGTGACTTTTAGGTCAGAGTTTCACAAATACCTAAGCAACTGCCTTGCTGCTTTCTGACAAATCTTAGTTGTTTTCTGGGAATCATAATACTTTCAGCCTATGATGCTGGGCTAATAGCAGGATTCCTTGTTTTAAGGATTCTTTGATATTATATTATCAATTTAAAAACCGTCAAACTTTTGAGAGACATAAGGAAACGGTTCTTTCTCTTGTGTATTACTTTAGGAGTAGTACTTGACTCTGAACATACTGAAGTATTCCTAGATTTTGTAATTGGTCAAAGTTTTGAAGATCTGCAAATCCGAGATGGTATCTTAGCTGTTTTAAAAGATATTTTGGCATAATTTCATAGAAATGGGCACAGAAGGAGAGGGGGAGTGAGTGAGTGAACATAAATACGTTGTTTTAGGGGAGATCAGGGGTGATAAGAAGGAAAATTAAGAGACTGAGAAAGGAAAATTTAAGAGACTTAATTTTTAGGGTACCCTGGATTTAGCAGGTGTTGGGAATAGAACTGAAGTGGCCATGTGTATATTAAAGTACCTCCCAAGACGTGATGATTGACTGGTTGTGTATAAACTCACTGTGACTATTGCCTTGTGGTCCTTTTGGTTGTAAAGTTGTTTTGAGCAGTCTGGAATTAGGGATGGACACTTGAGTAACAGAAAGGCCCAAGTACACCATCAACACTGAGGTTTTAAAAGATATTTTAAAAGGCTGTGGTATCCAAATTAGTTTAGGATGGTCTCATTCTCAATGAGAATCTCATTGCCATTACTAATGACAAACTCAAATTATAGAAAATTTGACGAGTTCTAAGATTGTAAGTTTTAATTTTATAGTGAAAACTTTAGTGTACTGTTATCAGCCAGAAAATTTAATTCATCAGCTATTTCACTTAATATTCTTTGACAGTACATTTCATACTGGCCCTCAGGTTCTACTAACTTTTATTTTCTTGAAGAGAAAATATTTGGGAAATTTAAATTTACATATGCAATCAGGATTTTAAAAAATACCACTGCCTTCTCTAATTGTATGCCATCCTGCCTGAATTAAATTTGGATCTTTGATGAAATAAACACAATGCTCTTTGAAAGTCTTTATTTCTATTTAGTAATTGCTTTTTTAAGTTTATGTTTTTGTTAACATTTTTAAGTAAATTAGTGAAACATTTTGTTGAAAAAGGATATTAATACTTTAAACATTTTTGCAGATGAACAAGAAGATGAAGATGCCATAGTCAACAGGATTTCGTATGTATTCTAAAATTCAGTTATTCTGTTTCTATTTCTGAAGTCAAATTCTGAAAATAATTCTGATTTTTGGACAAAAATACAGAGAAACAATTACCTGAAGTATTATAACACCTTTATCAATATATTTTAAAAATTATTTTTAGTTGTAGATGGACGCAATACCTTCATTTATTTATTCATTTTTATGAGGTGCTGAGGATCAAACCCAGTGCCTTATAAGTGCTAGGCAAGCATTCTACCACCAAGTCACAACCCCAGCCCACCTTTCTCAATATTAATCCTACCTTTGAAAAGCACATTTAAGCAAATATATGTAAGCAGTTTTAAAATTTGCTTATTTAAGGAGATGCCAGATTTTATCTTCACAAGGTTTAATGAGAAAATGGACTTAAGTTTGGAGAAACTGCTGGGTTTAAGAAAGAAAACTCCAGCTGTTTGAATTGTCTGTGGGAAAGACTGTGACTATCTTGAAACAGGGAACAGATGTTTTCTGGTTAGTGGAGTGGGCACCTTCTATGACAGGGAGGTGGGCCCTGATTGTTCATCATAGCAAAAAGAGCCACTTCAGAACCACACATTGCATTTAGTCATCTTGTCCCTTTAGTCTTCCTCAGATAACAACCCTGGTCAGCATTTCCTCAGGTTTCCTGATCTTGATGCTTTTGAAGAGTACTGGTCACTTATTTGGTTTTGTCTGATGTCTCTTCATGACTACTATCAGATTATGCATCTTTGATAAGGGGAGAGGTGAGAGGGCAAGAAAAGGGGAAGAGGGAAAGAGATTACCTGTGCTTCCAATACATTGATACACGTGTACTAAAACATGTAGTCACATGCTACAGAACAGTATTCAGCCATAAAAAGAGATGAAGGACTAATAGATCTTGCAGTGTGGATTTCATATAGTGTGAATTGCACCTCAGTGAAAGAGTAGTTTTAGCTAACAAATGACTTGAATAGGCCAGATTTGATTCATAATTGAAAAATGAATATAAATGGATTCTGCCTTACTAGATTTGGCAATTTAAATTATTTCAAGTGTCCTAGGAAAGTTGGATAAGAAACAAAAATAATTGCAACTTCACTGTAGAGATTCTTTCCTTAGGCTCCAACTTAGGCCCTAAGCTTGATGTTTTAAATTTACAGGGTTAGGGGGTCTTAATTTTATTACTAACATTGTGATATTTGTCAAAATTTTTACCTAAATTAATGCTTCTGTAAAACTACAATTCACTTCACTACATCTAAAAAACAGTCATGAATCACAGACTGAGTAAAGGGCAGATCTTCCTCCATGTGAAATCCTCTAGGTGTGAAGGGTAAGTGAAGTATGGGCCTTTCTCTTCATCATTTAGTCTGCACAACTTTGGTGGTAAGTGTACTTAAATGCACTTCGAAATTAATAATTTATAAACTTAACAGAGCATATCATTTTGCCTTTTATCTGTAAAAGTGTGTTTAATGAGGATGCAACTGTGTCCTGTTTTCTTGTGAAACTGTCCACTAGCAGGCTTTACTTCCTTCCTCTGCTCCAGTGGGGCAGCTGCACAGCATGACAGTAGGTGGGGCTTTCCCACTAAGTAGTTTCTGTGTCACAGAGGTTTGTGCTATATCCTGTTCCTAAAGGTGGATGGGTTTGCAGTTACAACAGAGTTACGAGGGGGAAGCCTGGAGAGAGTCACCGGAGAGGATGAGTGTTGTCTGGTCAACTCCCTTCCCCTGAATTGGTGATAAGAGTGAAAACGAAAACCAGAGAGTGAGGCTGGTATGCATTCATAGTTTGCACCCAAAATTAACTTGCATCCAGAAGAGATGGAGAAGCAAAGATTGGCTTTCTCTATTTGTAAAGGAGGGCTTTCATCTCCTTTGTAGGATGTGAATTAAATAACATCGGCAAAACAACAACAACAAAAAAGGTTGCTTGTGGTGTAGCAGGTGGGATCAATGTCACTCCCCTTTTCCCGTCTCCCTTTTCCCTTGCCTTCCCTCCTATCCCTGAAAGCAGTTGTGAGCAAGGTAGAGAAGAACAGGAAGCTTAACTAGGACAAAAAAGGAGTTGAGACACGGTGTTGAGCACAGGTGAGGGTGACACCATTCTGTCCACGTGAGAGGGCTTTCCACGGGTGACTAAGCCTCTTATTGGCTTTTTTGACCCTTTTAGAGGCCACCTTTGGTTTCTCTTCTGTTCCTGATATGCCTTTATTCCATGCTCTGTTTCTGTGTACTCAAAATCCTAAATTAACTTCCTCTGCCCTTTGTAACTCAGTGCATTTTTGAGAACTCTTCTCAACTAGGTATTTAATTTGATTTGAATTAATAGTTGATCCAAAAATTAAAAAAATAGGTGAGACTGCTTTTGCTGGCTGTGAGCCTGGGCAGGACAAGGAGGATTTTTTGCTAGAGGGAAGTCTGGCATGTGTGTGTGTGTGTTGGAGCCTGGCCGGTGAGGTCAGCTGCATAGGTAAAGAGAGCTTCTGAGAAGGGGGTCCCTATAGGCTGAGGATGGTGTCTGTGCTTGTGGGAGTCTGGCTGGGGTGGTGGAATGATTCAAGGGGGAAGGAGGGTGTCTGTATGGCAGACAGTCTAGAGTGGGGAGCTCCATAAATAGGAGAGTGCTTGTCTGTACAGGTTGGGGATAGTGTGATAGGAGATTGGTTATTTGTGATGGCAAAGCCTGATTCTGTAAAGATAATGGGACAAACCAAGAACAATCAGAGGAAAAGGAAAAAATGGAAACAAATTACCAAGTTGTTGCCTTGGAATTGGAGGTATCAGTGTAATTTCATGGTTTCCAGCATCTAGAGAGTTTAGAACTAAATATAGAAATAAATATGGGTCTTTGTGTGCACATGTGTGTGCTCAGCACATGCTGCACCGCTCAGCTCTGTCTGCCCTCTGAGGCGCCTGGAAGTGCCTTTCCCAGCATCAGTGAGCATTTCCAGCATGCCCAGAGACAGCGCCTACTGAGCAGAACAGTGCTTTTGGAGAGAGGTTGGGTTGCAGGTTGGGGTCAGGAAAGGCCCAGGCTAATTTTGTACATCTTTTTTTTTTTTAATATTTATTTTTTAGTTGTAGTTGGACATAATACCTTTAATTAATTAATTAATTAATTAATTAGTGTGGTGCTGAGGATCGAACCCAGGGCCTTTCATGTGCTAGGCCACAATCCCAGCCCCTAATTTTATACATCTTATTGTAAAGAATCAAGCAAGTACCCAGAGAGTGATGGGCATATGTTGAAGGAGGCAGAATCCTTCAGGGTTCTCATACCAAGTTAAAGGCAATTCAAGCAACAGAGTCAAGCATTTAATGGATCCTAATCCATTGAGTATAGTAGAATGGTTTTGAGTCCATACAGAAATCAGTAAGTGAATTAAATCGAAAGTTTCGACAAGAAGAACTAACCTTACGCAGAATACTAATTAAAGGAAAGAGTAACTTTATGGTGGAGAACCCTGGTGGACACCACTTTGACCAGTGATCATAGACAACAGTGTTAGTAAAAGGGCAGACAGCAATTCCCAGCTACTCATAGCTATCAAAAGAAGCGTGGACACTTCTGTGATAGTCCTGTCGAACTCCATGTATCCACAACGGAATCCTCATTTCCCCTTCAGCCTGCTGTGCTTTGTAGCCTTCTGCATCTCAGGTACTATCAGCTCCACCCTTTCAGTTCAGGCCCAAAGCCCCAAAGTCACCCTGATGCCTTTCCTGTCCTCCTCTCCATATTAGGCATCTATCTGTTCTGTCTTCAGGACCGCACTGCCCATCTTACTATCTTTATTGCTGCCATATCTGCTTCAGGAGCTTTCCAGTGAGTCTCCTTCTTCTGTCCTTGCTTCTGGTCAGAACATTAGCCAGATCATGCCCCCTTCTGCTCAGAGTTCTGGAGCAGCCACTCCTGCCCACTCAGAGTGCGAGCCAAAGTGCTCACCTGGCCCAAGACATTCCTCCATGGCCCTCTTGCCCTTCTCATTGCTGAAAGGCAGCCATATCTTGTGCTTTCCTTAAAAGGCTGGCCACGCCCGGCTTAGGGCTTTCAGACCTATTTTGTTTTCCCAGAGTGCTTTTGTTGTCAGCTGCCCCACTGAGCTTTCAACCCCTTCCATTTTGCTTTGCCTTACCTTCCCCCTAAATTTCAGACAGCCAGCCTGCCTTTTCTTTTCTTTCAACAGGAATTGAATCCAGGGGTACTTTACCACTGAGCCCCATCCCAAGCCTATTTATTTTTTATTTTGTGACAGAATCTTGCTAACTTGGCTTGGGGCCTTGCTAAATAGATGAGATTGGCTTTGAACTTAAAACCCTTCTGTCTCAGCCTCCTGAGCTGCTGGAATTACAGGTGTGCCCTACCACATCCATCTAAATCTTTGCTTTTCAGTGAAGCCTACACTGACGGCCATACTTAATACTGAAACTCGTCTGTCTTCCTTTCAATTTCTAGTCCTCCGTTCCTTGCATTATGTTTCTGTAGCATTTATGATTTTAGTGTTATACGATTTCACATTTACTGTTTTATTGTTTATTATCTGACTTTCCCAACTGGATTCTAAGCTCATGAGGGCAAGAATGGTTGTTTTGTTTATTGTTATAACGTGCCTAGAACAGTCCTATCACAGAACTTTAAACATATATATCTTTCTGGTGAATGAGTGTTACCAAAAGACTCACTGAGTCAGATACTCTGGGATGTGTGTTTAAAAAGCCTCATGGTGGTCCAGATGATGCTTCTCATTACTCCTTGGGGGTCCTGATGCTAGAGCTGGGTACTCCTTCTGTGGTGCTGATAGTACTGCTGCTCAGAATAACATGATTATTCTGACAATCACTGGTTAAAGAACCACTGATGTAGAGTGAGGGATGAGGGAGCCTAATTCATGCAGCATATATTTACTGATTAGCTAGACAAAGACTTAGGATGAAAATAGTGCTCATCAACTTGAAATATCATGCAAGGTCAGGTTCAGATTGCAACTTAAAAGTATCTGATAGATTTGATCGTAAGGAGAATTTTTTCACTACTGTGGGGTTAGGGTTTGGATATGGAATGTCCACCAGCAGCTCGTGTGTTGAAGACTTGATTTCTATGGCAGCAATGTCCAGAGGTGGGGCTTTGGGGAAGTGAGTGGATAATCAGGGCTGTAACCTTATCAGTGGGTTATTCCATTTGATGGATAAATAATTTGAGTGGACTATGGGAGATGGTCAAAAGTTTTGTCAGGTTGGGTCCATTTGGAGGAAGTGAGTTGCTGGGGACATGCCCCAGGGGACTCTATCTGTCCCTGGCCCCTTCTTTTCTCTGGCTCACTCTGTCTGCTTCTAGCTGCCTTGAAGGAAACAGCTCTTCTTTATTTTGCCCTTCTACCATGATGTGCCCTCACCTAGGGCCCAGGGCAATCGAGTTTGCCGTGGTGGACTGACATATCTGTAACAATGAGCCAAAATAGATCTTTCCCCTAGTTGTTCTTGTCTGGTATTTTGGTCACAGTAATGAAAAGCTGACTAACATGTGGTGAGGAGTGGAAATCCTACTGCAGTGTGTTAAGAAAAAAACTCATGTAGAAGTAAAGATGTAACTTGTATGTCCCTCTCAAGAAGCTTTTTGAAAGATCAGAAATCCCGTAGGACGTTTCTATTCTGAGGATTAGGAGCTAGAGAAGGTGACATGGAAGGTTAAAGATGTCCAGCTGGTGAGGCAGGAGGCCTGTGGAGACAGCAAGGTGGAGAGCTCCCAAATGGTAAATGTTTTAGTCAGCTTTTGTGTTGTTGTGGCTAAAATACGTGATGGGAATAATTTAGAGGAGGGTAAGTTTTTTGGTTACAGAAGTCTTAGTCCATAGATGGGCATGTTCTGGGCCCAAGGTAAGGCAGAACATCGTGGGGGGAAGGACATGGCAGAGAGAAGCTGCTGCCCTCAAGGCAGCAAGTAACTAGGGAGAAGTGGAGGAAGGGGAGAGGGAGAAAGGGGGCTGCAGGGACAATACATCCTGCCAGGGCAGACCCCTGTGACCCACTTCGTCCAGCCATGCCCCACCTGCCTACAGTTATCACCCCTTTAGACTAGGTTGGACTGGTCAGATCACAGTTCTTGCAATCCAGTCATTTCACATTCTTGCATTAATACAGGAGCTATTGGGGGATACCTCATATTCAAACAGTAACAGTATGGAAGGAGTTTACCCTTCTGTTCCCATTCTGAAAGAGAAGACTGTCATTTTCCAGGAATGAGGCACTGCAGGACTATGTCAAAAAGCTTGGAAAGAGCTTGAAGATTTGAAGATGTGGTCAAGAACGGGGGATTAGAGATCCAAGAGTCAAGGTTCTGGCTCTTGTTTGCCAACTGAAAGTATATGAAAGTTTTGTGGAGTGTTCAGCTAAGTTGAAGTGGTCTTATTGTCTTAATTCATAATCACTGCACAAGATGTGGTCTGTGGACGACCAGCTGTCTTTACCCCCATTATATTCAACATCTCAGTGTCAGTCCTCACCACATTTTGGAGAGGAGGGGAGATTCTGCCTTTCTCATTGGATCAAGGAGATAGTAACAAATGTTAGATACTTGGGAAAACACTGGTCTTATCCCCTCCACTATCACAAAAGACATATTACTCTAAAGATGCAATTTTTTTATTCTGCTGCATTTCAGAAGGACATTTCTGAAATTTCTTCAATTCTGAAAGGCCTCTCTTCTTTAATTACATAAGTAGTGTGATATAAAGCACAGTATTCTATGGTGCTTTTTCAACTTGGGGCCTTATTTTAAGGACCAGCTCTCTGCCAGCTTTAACTCAGTCACATGAACCTTTTATGAATAACTTTTTTATTCAGCTATATTCAGTGGCAGCAGCAGTGATTTTTAAAAAAATATTTTTGTTATCTTTAGGGCCAATCACAACAACTAAAGTGTAATAGGCTCTAATAGTTTTTTTATGAAAGATCAAGCATTATAGTTGTGATGATCAATTGTTCAGGAATTGTGGGTCTTCTGTGACTTTAAATAATTTGTTTGTCCCAGAAGCTGACTCCTTTTGTTAGATCACTGGTTATAGTTATTGATTTGAAAACTGTGTTGGCCTTTATTGCCAGGTGTATGATGAGAGTATTACAGGAGTCAAGAGGGGAGAGGAGCTAATTTTCTGGAGAGGAGCAAGATGGTAGAAGCTAAGGAATGATTCTTAGGGCAGATGACATGTGAAGTCTGTTTTGAAATTTGTGCATGACTTGCCATGTGGGTATGTGGAGTGTACTTTAAGGAGGGTGCAGGTGTGGATGCTAACAATGCAGTTTGATGTGTAGGGAACGAGGTGGGTAGGGAAGTCTAAGTGTATGCTGAAGTGTGTCCTGGTAAAGGCATCCTGAAAAGCACACAAGGAGAGCCAGTCCTGGAGAATTTGGATTTGATCTTAGCTTTGGCCTTGGTAGGAATGATGGCAGCTGGGCTAACATCCTCATTTTCCTAGAGAGAGAGGTTTGCTGGGATTACCACTAGAGCTGCCCTCCACCCTAAGATGAAGACTTTGTCTAGAGTGATTTTCTCAGGACATGTGCTGTCTACTCAGCAGAACCAGTTCGTAGCATTTCTCATGTGTTTTATCTGAATTATATGTTGGTATGTAACACATGATCCACATTTGAGGTTTTTGACATCAATTTACCAAACACAGCAGGTTTTCTGGGCACTTTGACTTTAACTAGGAATATATTTCACTTCTGTTTTTGGCCACAAGATGGCACTGACCTCAAAGTTACTTTAGTCAGTGTGTATTTTGAGAGTTTAGTATGATTCTATTTTGAATGTTAGTGAAGTTTTCTTTTCTTTTGCCATTATATTCTGTAAAAACTTTTTCCAAGTTAGGTATTTGATATAAAAAGTTTAAACATATCAGGAATAAGTGTAACTGAGAAAGCGAAAGCCCCTTGTAACTATATACCTCCCCATGGGTTATTATACAGTGTGTGGACTTTTTATGCCTCTTTTTTCTTGATTGCATATGTGCATTTTGGGGGGATGGGGTGGGAAGAGCATGTTTTATATTTATTGTTCATGCTTTTTTTTTCATTTGTTGACTTAATTTATTTTAGATTTTTTTTTTACATTAGAGCTGTGTTTTATCTATTTTATTGATAGACTATTTTTTGAAAATAAAATTTATTAAATAGGTAACAATGTATAACTTCATTTATATTTGTGTGGTAGAAGGATTAAGGCTTTTTCTTGTTCTTGATCATTTATAGTTCTTTTTTTTGATTAACATATACTGATTGTGCATATTAATGAGATTCAGTGTTTATTTTAGCATTTGTATATTGTCTACACTGATCAGATCAAGGTAGTTAGCATTTCCCTTTTCTTGTCATGAAATAATCATTTTATTTTATTTTATTTCTTTATTTTTTTTGGTTTTGAGGATTGAACCAACAGGCACTTTACCACTGAGGTCTCATTAAGATTCTGAGGCTGGCTTTGAACTTGCAGCATTCTTGCCTCAGCCTCTTGAGTTGCTGGAATTACAGATCTGCACCACTAAACCCAGCTGAGATAATAATTTTAAATTAATTTTTTTCATACCTTTTTCACAAGTGTTTTTTTTTAACCCGAGACAGTTGTTGCATTGCTTTTAACATACATTGTCAAAGCTATTAATTAAATACAATTGTGAAATAAATACTTGTTTTTAAAATATGAATGGAACCACTGCTGCAAAATGTGAGAAGCATGTTGTATTTTATATATATATAATCTGTCTTTTAGGTCTAGTCATCAGATTTACTGATCTTTTCATGGAGTTTGGGAGTTTGAGAGTTTACTTCCAGGACCATATATACATCATTTGTCTTCCAAATACATATATTTAATGATATCCTTGTATAATATTTTTTTGATTAGACAATTGAGTTTGTATTCTTCCGATGTTGCTTCTGTGATCATTGGTTTGTCCTGTCTAGTGACCATGACTCTCTTCTCTTCCAGGTTGTTTTTGAGCACCTTCACTTTAGCAGTTTCAGCTGGGGCTGTTTTGCTTTTACCCTTCTCAATAATCAGCAATGAAATCCTGCTTTCTTTTCCTCAAAACTACTATATTCAGTGGCTAAATGGCTCCCTGATTCATGGTTAGTATATATTGCTTAGTATAATCATTATTAACATTTTAATTTCTTACTACATTGTATTTTAAAATTTTTCTTTTCTTAGTTTCCTTCATAATTTGTAACTTTCTCTAGTAAATCATTAGGATCCTTAGTAAATCAGAAAAGTGGATTTTACTTACCATTCCTGTTTTTTAGCTGTGAAAGGCTTTTCTCTCTTATTTAATCTAAAAGCAGTTTTTAATATTCATTATGATTTTGATAAAATATCATTTAAATATTTTGGAAGAAAAATTTGATTCAACTGGTTATGTTGAATTTTCATTGAAAACCTGAAAAATCAGGGACCATAGTCTGTTTTATTTGTTTTCTATTAGTTTCCTTTGTCATTTCAAAAATATATGATGGAAGGGGGAAAACACACTATATCAAGTATAAACTTTGTGATTTAAAAAAGTAATGACTGACTTAATATGGATAATAAGATATATTGCTTTGAAGGGAAGTAGACTTGCATTCCAACTTTGGTCAGCCATTTTCTAGCATACCCTGGGCATTATGGTTTGGATGTAAGACACTGAAAGGATGTTGCAAGATGGAATGATTAGATTATGAGAGCTGTAACCTAATCCACTGGTGTGGATTAACTGGGTGGTGACTTCAGGAAGGTAGGGTGTGGCTATAGGAGGTTGGTCACTGGGGGCATGCTTTTGGGTTTAATATTTTGTTCCTGTGAGGATCTCCGCCCCCATCCCGCTTCCTGATTGCCACGTCTGAGCTGCTTTTCTCCCCTGTACCCTTCCACATTAGAGTTGGCTGTCTGTGGACTGAGACCTCTGAAACTGTGAGCCAAAATAAACTTCTCCTCGTCTAAGTTGTTCTTTTTTTGTCACTAGAGTTTGAACCCAGGAGTGCTTATCTGATGAGACATATCCCCACCCCTTTTTATTATTGTGTTTTGAGACAGGATCTTGGTAAGTTGCTCAGGGCCTTGATAAGTTGCTGAGGCTTTAAACTTGTGATCCTTCTACCTCAGCCTCCCAAGCTCGAAGTTGTTCTTGTTGGGTATTTTGGTTACAGCGAGGAAAAACTAAAACACTGGGCAAGTCATAGTTATTATCTGACTTGTTTCCTATTCTCTTAGTTAGGATGATAAATAAGATCTATCTTGCAGGCTTGAGTTTAGAAATATAACTAATGTAAAATACCTGTCTCTTAACTGGTGCTATAGGTTATTTAGACTGTGTCTTCTCTCTCTCTGTCTCTCTCTCTCTCTTTCTCTCTTTCTCAAGGTGGTGTTGGGGATGGAACCCGGGCCTTCAGCATACTAGGCAAGTGCTCTACCTCTGAGCTACATCCTCATCTCTCTCTCTCTCTCTCTGTTCTTCCTAAAGAGACTTACTGTTTTTTATATATTAATTTAGTGTAGGTACACTAAACTGTTTTCTCTCCTAGAACATGCTGGTATAATTCTTTTATAATTGTCTCTTAGAATTCATTAATGTTCTTAGAGATTTTGATATTTTTCTTCTTTATCCTACTCATACCTCCCCCATTTATTAGCAGTATTTTTTAAAAATTTTTTTAGTTGTAAATGGACACAATACCTTTATTTTATTTTATTATATTTATTTTTATGTGGTTCTGAGGATCAAACCCAATGCCTCACACACACATCCTGGGCAAGTGCTCTACTACTGACCTACAACCCCAGCCCCAACGTTATTTTTTGTTACTAGTTATTGTAAGTGTTGTTTTATTGGTGTCATTAGTTGTTAGTTATTAGTGTTAACACTTATTTTCTGATAGAGATAATGTAATTCGATAGTTATATGGTGGGTTAGATACATTCTTTATGAAAACCAAATGCATGTAACAGAAATTAGGGCACCTCATTTTCAGGTGTTTTAGTGTGGAGTCAAATTTCCCCCCATCCTGATGAAGTAGCACTTTGAAATTATTGAAGAGTGTCTTCTTATGAAATAATATCTTTTTAAAAAAATAATTTTGTTATATTTATGTGGTGCCTAGTGCCTCACACGTGCCAGGCAAGCGCTCTACCATTGAGCCACACCCCAGTTTAGGAAATAGTATCTTGACCAGTATTTGCTGCATGTTTGAATTCCTTCATGCCATGTTTAAGGTAAAACATGACTTTTTCTTACCAAGGAGCCTTTTTTTGAGTTAATGGTAGAATGTCCTTCTTTAATAACATGCAGCTGACCTGCCATTGTACTAGAAACAGATGTTATCAGAGATGGCTTCTCTCCATTAAATATATGGTATAGGCCAGTGCATTTGGGCCTCCCAAGTGGACATACACCTTGGGATAACTTGCCTTGTAATATTATCATGATAACTGCTAGTGGACATACACCTTGGGATAACTTGCCTTGTAATATTATCATGATAATCCATATGCAACAACTGAAATACCTCTTGCATGCCTTAAATTGCTGCAACTTCTGTTTTAGCTGTTATCATGTTCTTTGTAACTAATGCAAAAGAAAAAAACAGAGTAAAATGTAAGAGATCCACTAGTTTACCAGTTTAATGTATGAGATGAGTAAATTTGAGAAAATACAGAATGTTTGAGGAAGTACAGAGTGTACCTTTTGTAGATGAGGTTCCTTCAGCATTCCCTTAGCTGTTGCCGTGACTCAGGCCCTGCATGTTAAGGACATCAGGAGCAACAATGGCTTCTTTCTGACTTTTTTCCTGAACATAAAAGTAGTATTTGTTCACTGTAGAAGGATGGACAATAGGGAACAGTTCAAAGAAGAAGATAAAGCCCACTCTTTTCTCAGTGTATCTATGTGTGTGTGTGTGTGTGTGTGTGTGTGTATGTGTCACGTGGCACATGCCATTCTCATCTTTTTAAGCATTTACTATCACATTGTGAATGTTTTACATGCCATTTGATGGTCTTGAAAGCACTGGCTGGCTTTCTTCTCTTCATGGGGCACAAAGATATAAAAACTTCAGGTACATGTATAATTTGTTCCATGTCTTTTGCCCTTTTCTATTTTGTTTTCATATTGATTTATGTGGTCTTTTTGTATGTTGACGTGAGACACATTTACTATTTAATTATATTGAATAATTATTATTTAATTTCCATGAATATATTTTTTGGTTGTTTTAATTTTGCTTTTTAAATTTATTTGCTCTTTTGAGTTTCAGAATTTTATATTTTATGTTATCTGGTCCTTTTCTTCTTAAGAATTTTTAATTTTTATTTACTTATTTATTTATATTTATTTTTTTTAAAAATAAATGACAGCTGAAAGTATTACAATTCTTATTATATGTATACAGCACAATTTTTCATATCTCTGGTTGTATATAAAGTATGTTGACACCAATTCGTGTCTTCATACATGTACTTTGGATAATGATGTCTATCACATTCCACCATCCTTGCTAATTCCCTGCCCTCTCCCTTTCCCTCCCACCCCTCTGCCCTATCTAGAATTCATCTATTCCTCCATACTGCTTTCCATATTGGCTGCACCAATTTGCAGTCCCACCAGCAGTGTCTGAGTGTACCTAGAAAAATAAGAAACTCAGAATAGCTAAAGCAATCCTTAGGAGGAAGAATGAAGCAGGTGGCATCACTGTACCAGACCTTAAACTATACTACAGAATAATAGTAACAAAAACAGCACGGTATTGGCACCAAAACAGACTGGTAGACCAATGGTACAGAATAGAGGACACAGAGACTAACCCATAAAATTACAATTATCTTATATTAGACAAAGGTGTCAAAAACATGCATTGGAGAAAGGATAGTATCTTCAATAAATGGTTCTGGGAAATCTGGAAATCCATATGCAACAAAATGAAATTAAACCGCTGTCTCTCACCATGCACAAAACTAACTCAAAGTGGATCAAGAACCTGGGATTTAAACCAGAGACTCTGGGTCTAATAGAAGAAAAAGTAGGCCCTAATCTTCATCATGTGGGATTAGGCCCCAACTTCCTTAATAAGACTCCTATAGCGTAAGAATTAAAACTAAGAATCAATAAATGGGATGGTCCTTTTCTTCCTTTGGTTTCTCTAACTACTTTTGATTTTAGAAAATCCTTTCTCATCCTGAGATGTGACAAATATGCACTTTTTTCTTTTTCTCTATTTTTTAAATGGTTTTCTTTGTACTTATCTGTTATTCCCTCTGGCATTTATATGGGTAACTACCTTTTCTCTAGTCCCTTTCCCAAAGTTAGCTCATTTTCCCAGTATCATCAATTGAATATATTTTTATCTGCTTTTCTAGAAATACTCTATTTTTGACTTGGTAAATTATTACATAGGGTTTTGTTTTTGGGCTTGGGTACACAGATTTTGGAGTCAGATAGATCTGTGTTTGAATTTCAACTTTGTATTTTACTAGAAGTAACCTTGTTGAATTTGTTTAAGCTTTCAAAGTTTCAGTATTTTATCTGTCAAAGGAATAGAAAGATGTAATTTTAAAATAAGATATATGGGCCATATATACAGCATAAAAAAATCTATCTAGTCAGATGGTACAGAGTAAGCTTGAAAAAATAAGTGCTGAGTTTTAATTCCTTGTTCTTTCCCACTGTACTATGATATTGTTTTAAAGACTGTAGTTTTGTCTTGCTTTGGTCCCACTAAGTTTTTAAAAGCTAACACATTTTATGAAGGTTTTCATAAGCTAGTCATACATTTTATTTCCACTGCATGTAATATGGAGATACGACAATTCTGTGGTAAGTTTTTTCAGTTGTTGCTTATTATAAATAAGGCCATACCACAGATAATCACATGTGTATGTATGGTTCAAATACATATCTGATGTAGAAATTTAGAAGACAAGCAGCATAACTGGCAGATTGGACCTTCATCAGTGACTGTAGCCAGGTGTCTTGGTGAGTGTAGATCCATGTTGCTGAGCCCATGCACAACCTCCAAGGCCACCAAGGCCACTTTGTGCATGGATCCCCTGGGTGGTGACATGCATAGCTGTAAAGCAGCTGACTGATATCTACAGTCATTCTATCCCTTTGGGTCGTTCTGTTCTCTCGGCTATTATATTCAGAGAAGTTTGTCCACATCTGTGTGTCCCAGATGTCCTTGTTACCAATTTCCAGTTATATTTCTTCCAAGTTCTGGATCATCCAAACCATTCACTATAGCCCCATTAATTGGTTTGTAATTGCACATTTCACCGTTTCTTTCTCCAAGTAAAATAAATAGCCAAATTTGCTGCCCATTGTAGTGCCCACTAAGAAGATTTCCCTTCACCTCTTTACTTCAGAGTGTCTAGAGAGGAGCTGTAGTGCTATTGCTGTCCACATTAGACTATGCTAAACCAGGCCCAGGTCTCCACTTTCTGTCAGCTTTCATAGGGATTCTCTTTGAGGCTGGCAGATAGATGCAGCTTGAGGCAGAAGAGACAGTGTAGCAGGGGTGGGAGCTGTTGGTATTTGGGCTACTTTTTCATGAACTTAGTTATTCCTTCAGGACCTGCTTAGGCTTGAGTACATATATACCACTTCCATTTGATGATGGAATATTGTTCTGTTGTCCAACTTTTTAGATTGGGATTTCATAAAATGCCCAGTTCTGATGGGCAGCTTAGGATATATCGTTAAGAATTCAGTCTCTACTAAAGCCCAGTATCATGTCGATAGCTGTTTCTCCTAAGAAGATTAATTATCTGAAAAGAATGGCAGGCATTGCTTCAACATCCTAAGGGCCTTTCTGTGATTCATCCATGGGGTCCTGCCAGGAGCTCCAGACTGCATACTTATCTACCACTAACACCTGAAGCACCATTGGATCTGCAGGATCACATGGCCCAAGTGGTAGAGCAGTTTGTGAAGCAACCTGGACCTGTTGCAGAGCCTTCTGTTCTGGGCCCCACTAAATACTAGCATCTTATTAGGTAAACTGATAAATGGATACATCCAAGTGAGAAATGTATTGCCTCCAAAATCTAAGGTGGCTCACTGGATGTTGTACCCCTTTTTGGTGTAGGAGGGGCCAGATGGAACCACTTGTATTTTATCATAGAAGAATATCTGAAAATGCTCCATACCACTGGACTGCTACAAATTTCACTGAGAAAGAAGGCCTCTGAATTTTATTAGGATTTATTTTCCATTCTCTGACACATAAATGTCTTAAGTCCAGAGTAGTTGCTATTTTGCACTCACTAGTTCCGGTCAGCATAATGTCATCACTGTAATGAACCAGTGTGATAGCTTGTGAAAGGAAAATGCAATTAAGAGCTCTGCAAACAAATGATCACAGTGCTGGGATGTTGGTGGACCACTGAGGTCAGTAAAATATATTTCTGGCCTTGCCATCTGAAAGTAAATGCTTCTGGTTGTCTTGATTGACAGGGACTGAGAAAAGGTATTTGCCATATCTATAGTTACGTATCTGGTACCAGAAGATGTGTTGATCTGCTCAAGCATTGGAACCACATTTGGCATAGTGGCTGCAAATGGGGTCACTCCCTAAGCTTATGATAATCCACTGCCATTCTCTCAGACTGTCTTCTGCACAGGCCTTGTGGGTGAATGGGGGTGTGGTGGGAATCACCACTCCTGTATCTTTCAGTTCCTGATGATGGTGGTAATCTTTGCAATTTCTCCAAGTTAGTGGTATTGCTTTGTTTACTGGTTTCCTAGGTAGATGCAGTTCTAGTGGTTTCCCCTTGACCTTTCCCATATAGGAAGCCCTCACTGCAAAGGTTAGGGAACCAATGTGGGGGTTTTACTAGCTGCAGATCATGTTTATTCCATGTATGCATGCCAGAACTGGGGAGATAACCACAGGATGGGCTCAGAGACACACTGTGGGTTTGACCTGAGCTAAAACTCCATTGATCATGTGATCTTACCCTGCTTTGAGTCTCCCATGATCAATGTTAGATCAAGGCCAGTGTCCAGAAGTTCTCAAAAGTTCGGATTATTTCCTCCCTAGTACACAATTATATCATCTGTATTCATTTGTCAGCCAACCATTTACATTTATGGCATTTGTGGGATTCTTTGAGATTCAGAAAATTTCTCAAGTTCTTTAATCTTCCATGGAATTTCTGTTTTAGTTATTGGACATTGAAAATGTCAATAAATATTCCTTGATTGAAGGAGTAAAAGTTATTCTATAATTAGGAATACTTTGGTAGAAGTTTTTGGATTAGAGGCTGAATATGTATTGATAATGCTTTTATATGTGTAAATGTAGTTAGTTTATTTTAAATACAGCGTCTGGATTTTGGATGCACAGGTTTGAGATATTACACATTAGTCTTATTTCCTGGGAATGTGACTTGACTTCTGTGAGTCAGAACACAAATACATACTTACATATGTACATACATACATAATATAAATAATCAACCTCAGTTCTAAGACTGCATATCATATAACAAGATGGGTATCTGCCTATAATGAGAATGATTAAAACAGCTTGAAATATTTTATAAAAAGTGATGTTGGAGCCCTGGATTAGACAGAACTGGTAGTGATCTTCTGTGGTCATTGTGTTCTTCCTTGTAGTCTTTATCACTGGTCACTTGATCTGTATGGCATGTTCCATCTTTCATTTAGTGTGGGCTGTGGCATGCCAACTGCTGCAGTTTGTTGTAGGAAGGGACAAAGAAGGAGAAATGACAAATTAAAATGGCGGCAGTATTTTTTATTGTTGTATAATTAAAATAAAGGGGTGAAAATGGATAGAAAAACTCCATTTCTATTTACTTTTTGTATCCCAAATATTGTTAAAATGTTAGTAGAGCTGGCCGTGGTGGTGCGTGCCTATAATCCCAGTGATTTGGGAGGCTGAGTAGGAGGATTACAAATTCAAAGCCAGCCTCAGCAACTAGCAAGGCTGTAAGTAACTTAGTGAGACTGAATCTCAAAGAAATAAAAAGGGTTGGGGATGTGGGTTAGTGGTTAAGCACCCCTAGGTTCAATCTCCACTACCCCAAATACCTTGCCCCTGCAACAAAAACAAGTTAGTGGAGTTGAATGTGGTCACACATGCCTATAATCCCAGTTACTTGGGAGGTAAAGGCAGGAGGATCACAAGTTTGAGGCCAGCCTTGGTAAGTTTAGTGAGACCCTATCTTAAAATAAAAAATAAAAAGCTACTGGAAATGTAGCTTAGTGGTAGAGCACTTACCTAGCATTTGTTAGACCCTGGGTTCAATCTCAAGTACCACACGCACCAAAAAAAAAAAAAAAAAAGGTGGAAAAACATGTATTCTTCAGTTCCTTAAATGGAAAGACACTGATAAAACTGTTTGCTGGGTGGGTCTCCTTCTAGGTGGTGAAATGTTCTGGAATTGGGTAGAGGTGCTGGTTGCACAGCATTTTGAGTATGCCAAATGCACTGAATTTTTTACTTTAAAGTGGCTGCTTTTATATCATGAGTTTAAAATTAAGAACCAACTAATAGTAAATTTTGGTAGATAGAAAAATGATAGAATTAATTTGTAGCTTTAAAGTCAGGAAATGGTTCTTTAGCATTTGAGGTATTTTCCTCCCTAGTGTCCAAGGTTTGCTTCCATGTCCGTTCACCTGTGATTAGAGGTACACATTTGTAGCCTGATTGCCCAGCCTAGGATTTTGTATGTTCACAATTAACCACAGTGAATCAAATTAGTCTTGGCAGGGACTGAGTGCTTTATTTTGATTTGTCATTAGGAATAGATGATAATGCCATTTTGGAAATGAAGAAACAGCACAAAATCATCTTTTTGAAAAAATGCATTTTAAGTTACATAGAAAGTCAAAACAGTTTTAAATTACAGGCAAACTTATATTTGCTTATAAAGTTATTAAATAAAAGTAAGTGCTTAATAAGTTTCATTTTACCATTATTAGTTAAATATCACTAAGAATTTAATACTAAATTGGTGTTAAAAGCTTAATCATTTATTATAGTATACATCAAAAAAGCTACTGGATATTGAGGTATTTGTTTATGATATTAAAAATAAAAACAATCTTGGCTGGGATTTGGCTCAGTGGTAGAGCGATTGCCTACCATGCATGGGGCATTGGGTTCGATCCTCAGCACCACATAAATGTAAAATAAAGATATTGTGTCAAAAAAAAAAAAAATCTAAACATTTCAAGTGGGAAATTAGCTTTAATGAAATTTGGTAGATTCAAACAGTGGAGTGCTTTTTTTGTCCATTATAGTTGATAATATAGACAAATATTTGTTGACATACAAATATGTTGGAAAAAAATTATATTTACAATCTGATGTACCTTTTATAAAAAGAAATAAGTATATATGTATAAAGAAAAATATCTTGGGGGGTGAATACAAAGGGTTAGTGGGCCCCATGCTTCTTTGTTTCTTTAATCCCAGCTGCTTGGGAGACTGAGGCAGGAGCTTTGCAAAGTCAAGGGAAGCCTGGGCAACTGAGCAAAACCCTATCTCAATACAATTAAAATGGGCTGGTGGTGTAGCTCAGTGGTAGAGTACTCACCTAACACGTGTGAGGTCCTAGAGTCAATCTGTAGTGTCACAAACAAAAAGACAAAAAACAGGGGTCTATACAATAGTGTTTTTCTCAGGGTAATAGGATTATATGATACAAATTTTCTCTTATTTGCATTGTATGATGTTTATACCATGGATATTTCATTGCTCTTTGTTGTAAGAAAAAAGTTGTATGTTAAGGTGAACCAAGTTTCACAATTAACAGTTAAAATGTTCACTATTTTTTGTTTTTCTTGTAAGTAAATAGAGACTCCTCTTATTCTAAGGTTCTTTGAACACTATTTATTCAAAAACATGCTTGTCTTTTTTTTCCCATGCTTACACTTTCTTGAAGCAGTTTAAAAAAAATATGTCACTTTTGGACAATTAGATTCTTCATTTCTACTGAACAGGGGTTTTAACTTAGTTTTGTTTTGGAAGTTGTTGAATATGGCTTAACTTTGATTAATTTTCTAATTTAAATTCATGAAAGGTTTTGTTTACACAGAAAATTATAAATTATATTTTTTATAGAATTGTATGTTGTATTTTGAAATATTTTGTGACTCCAGCAGATGGAGCTAGAAGTTAATGAATCCTGTGGTTATCTGTCTGGTGTTTTTTTCTTTTTTAAAATATCTTTTTAGTTGTAGATGGACACAATGCCTTTACTTTTATTTATTTTTACATGGCGCTGAGTATTGAACCCAGTGCCCCACTTGTGCCAGGCGGGCACTCTACCACTGAGCCACAACCCCAGCCCTGTCTGGTTTTGTTTTAAACTAAGTATTTTGGGATTATTAATCTTTAAATTCAAACTTCTTTTGGGGATGGTGCATTGAATCTTTCATATAGGTTGTCAGTGATACTGATTTAGACAAACTACAACATTTCTGAATTTTTAGAGTTCTACTATATTGAAGCATGCAATTTTAGCTTTATGAGGAAGAGATATTTGACTGTTATTTTATAAATTAATAATAAATAATGTAAAATAAAATACATGTATTCACTTAAATAACAATTTTTAGTTTAAGAATGGTCTGTCAGAATCATAAACTATCATTAAGGCATATTTTCATGTGTAGGCATGATGTATGTTGGTAAAATCTAGAAACTTTCTGACTTTGCATAGTTGCCAAGAATATAATGACTTATCAATGTCTATTAGAGACATTATTGTATCTTTTTTTTTTTTTTTTGGAGATGTGGCTCAAGCGGTAGCGAGCTCGCCTGGCATGCGTGCGGCCCGGGTTCGATCCTCAGCACCACATACAAACAAAGATGTTGTGTCCGCCAAATACTAAAAAATAAATATTAAAAAATTCTCTCTCTCTCTCTCTCTCTCTTTAAAAAAAAATTGCCATTATTGTATCTTTATATTGATCTTCTCTTAGTAACTAACTTATATATTGCAAAATATTATAATTGGATCACTATGAGCTCTGTTCATCTGAAACTTTCACATTTACTGTAGTTAATAAACTTATTTTTTTACATTAAATTATTTAAAGTGAGAAGGCTGGTAGGTAAGTACATGAAAAAAGGGCATCTGATTTCATGACACACTGAATTGGTTGGTATTCAGACCCTTTGGGTCCTGAATCATTTTCTATAGTTGTCCAATGGATGCTGCTGCTCATTATGAACTCTTAATTAAAATTTCTTTATTTAGGTTTTGATAACTATCTGATTTTCTTTTTTGAGGTACTGGGATTTGAACTCAGGGACACTTGGCCACAGAGTCACATCCCGAGCCCTGTTTTGTATTTTATCTAGAGACAGGGTCTCATTGAGTTGCTTAGCACCTCGCGGTTGCTGAGGCTGGTTTTGAACTTGTGATTCTCCTGTCTCGGCCTCCTGAGCTGCTGGGATTATCGGCGTGTGCCACTGCGCCCAGCTTAGTTTTAATTTTTAAGTGAATGTATTGGTTAGAGTAGACACTTCTTTCTAATTTATGAACTTTTGCTTAAGGTAGGCTTTATTTTTTAACTTCTTTCAGATGAGATGGGGCATGTTCAGGGTGGTTTGGCTATAGACTCACTTTTGGCTTTGAAAGAAGAATTTGAATTTGTAGTTTTCACTTTATGAAAGACATATAAATTTTGAAAGTATGTGTATTTATAGACCCATAATAGCAATAAAAGTTCTTCCTTTTGTACTATGAATAATAATTTTTTTTCTGATTATAAAAATATAGTGGACTCTTTGCATTTGAGGATTTATATTTACAGTTATAACCAGTTGAAAGCAATTTTCTTTTCTTTTCAAGACTGAGGATCAAACCATGCTAGGCAAGCACTGTACCACTGAACTACATCCTCAGTCCTTTTTATTTTTTGAGACAGAGTATCATAAAATTACCCGAGACTTGCAGTCCTTCTGTCTCAGTTTGCCAAGTAGCTGGGGTTATGGGCATGCACTACTGTGCCTAGCAGTTGACAGTTATTGTGAGGTCCTTGATATATGATAATTTTTCTGAGCCTAAAATTTGAATTTTGCAGGCAGTGAGGCTAGGAAATGAAATGAGCTGTGTGGCTAATGAGTGAGGCTAGCTCAGCACCTCCATTTCAGTTCAGCTTAGTTCTATGCTCTTTTTATGCCTCTTATGGGGGAAGTAATAGAGGGATATGGAGAATTATGTATTTCACAAAAGTATATAAATACTTGCTTCTGATTTTTTTGGAATACTGTCTGTGTTCCTTTTAGAAAACTTAGAATATGCAGAAAAATAGGAAGAAAAAGTCATGTGTAATTGTGCTCCATTCATAATTTGGTGTATTTTTTTGCAATTTGTCTTTTATGCTTAATTTTTGTTATTGTAATTTTTATATATTTTTAATGTTGTGTATGGGTTTTTGTTGTATAAGCATTTTTGAGAGAAGCTAATGAGAATACTTAATTACATCATTTTTCTTTCCTTTCTGTGGTCTAAGTTCTAAATATTGGAATTTTTCAGTTTTTTGGACCATTTGTATCATGTTGAAAAAGGACAGTGGGGAGGCATTGACATTTATTTGTTTAGCATTTTGGGTGTTATTTCTCTTCTGTTCTTCATGAGAGCCATATGATGAGTAACATGTTTTTTATGTGGAAAAACTGAGTGACAGAGTTGAAGTCCCTTTTTAAGATCATACATTGATTGGTGCAAATCTTGGCATGTCAGATGTAGACTGTCACTCACTTAGCTATAAATAGTGTGAATATCTTATTTTTGGTTGGGTACATTCTAGTACACTAAGTACATAGAGTATATTCAGTTTTATTGAAATTGAGTTTTTAAAATCTTAGAATTGAAAAATGTTTTGATTTTAAGAAGGCTTTGGTGTACATGTGGAACACCCACACCTAAGCAACTGAGAAAATAAATGTAGAATTATTTATTTATTTATTTATTTATTTTTTCTGTTTCACTCTCTTATAGTCTGATCACAGATTCAACTGAGCATTTTGTTTTACACTGATGGGTAGAATTAATGGGTTATCATAGTCACTTTTCCCTTAATAAAATTTTATTTGACGGACTTGTTTTTTTTTGGCAGCTAATATTAACAAAATTCAAAATATTGTGTCTTTTCCACTTAGAATGATATGTATGGTCTATCATATACTAATGTAGAAAGAGCAAGAGATCTGGGGTCTAAGTCCAGGTTTATCATTTGTAAGTTATAGAATTTATGGGGAATTTATTGACTCTTCTTAAAAAAATTAATTTGGTTTATGAACAAATTGGACAAGGAAATCTTAAGTTATTTTGTGTTACAAATTTCTATGTTTCTATATTGTATTTGGTGCACTAAAATAAAAGTAAACTTTGTTTATTTTGAATAAATCGTAATTTCAGATTCTCAGAAATGTTTACTCTGCTGAAGTATTTTATTGAAACAAAGATCCTTGTTTAGTTCATTAGAAACAGGAAGAAAAGTTCTTTGAATCAAAAGCAATTCTTTGGAGAAGACAGAAAACTGGTGCCTATTTTTCTAAGTATTTTTGTCCCCCTTTCTGAGAATAAATTGACAGTAGCAGGTATTGGACAGGGCAGTAAGAACTTAGCCCAAGTCAGGCTTTGCAATTACTTCATTATTATGTTTAAAGTATTTCTAACATACCATCATTTGAGGAGATATAATGGAAAGAGGGTGAGAATAAACTTGATGCCGTTTGCGAAGTATCTGGGAGACCCACTGTAGAAATGTACAATGGAATAGTTAAATTTTAGGTATTTAGGGCAAGAGAATAAAGAGATTCACTATAGGAAACAGTATGCATCTAATAAGAGAAAACTAAGACATAGAAGTGGAGGTTTATTCATCTTATGATAAAGATTTTATTCTATTGTTGAATGTTGAAATAAATATTTAAAAAGGAGTAGAGATTTCAATAAGAATCTGGGAGGTCAACTTGCATAGACTAGCTAACTCCACATTTTAAAACACATTATTTTATGATTAACAAATCCATCAGAACAGATAAGAGGTAAAGAGCAAGCACTTTCTACTTCAGTATTTTGTGCCTGGAGATTTTTATGTATTGTTTTATAAAAAATCATGTGTAATTGTGCTCCACTTAGATTTAGCTTAAGAAAAATTAAGAACACCAGTATTTAAGTGTTGATAGCAAAACACTTTAAAACTAAATATAATTTGACTAAGATGGGGTTTAAGGACTAGATTTTCAAGAAAATACATGTGCTTTTGACTCAGGATAGGAGTACATCTCAGTAAATCCATCCTAAATTGAAACTATCAGAAGTTGAAGATACATTTAATCTACCAGACCTACCAAACATCCTCGCTTAGTAATAGAGTGCACTGCAGAGTGTCATTTGGTTAGCCACATGGTTGTGTGACTGGGAGCTGCAACTGGCTGCTGCTGGCTAGCATCACAGGAGAATTAGACTTCATGTGGCTAGCCTGGGAAAAGGTCACAATTCAAACTGTGGTGTCTTCTAAATGCATATTGCCATTGAACCATTGCTAAGCTGTAAAATCATGAGTCAAATCATTTTAAGTTGGAAACTGTACAGTAGTAATCACTCAGAGACAGGAGACAACACAGTGTCGCTTGGAGAAGACTTCTAGACTGCAGTGCAAAGAGAGGGAACCTGGTGGAGCTAATTGGTGTTCTGTGTTGAGGAGGAAAGGTGGAAGTTCAGAAAGACCAAGATAGCTAGAAGGTAGCAGGCCAATACTGGAAAGCAAAGAGCTGCACAGAGATGAGTTGTGTTACACTTCCTGGAGTGTCCCTGAAGCCCACATGTAAAGCCTTGGTTCTCAGCTTGGTGCTATTAAGAGAGAAGGCTTAGTGGGAGGCTTTCAGGTCACTGGGGCCATGCCCTTGAAGAGGTAGTGAGGCCCGAGCTCCTTTCTCTTCCTTTCTTTCTTGCCCTGGCCATGAGGTGAGAAGTTTTGCTTTGCCACATTACTCTATTCACTCAGCTAGCTTCGTGCACAAGAAACATGAAGAAAATTATACTATGGCTTATCATCAAATTGCTCAGAATCAGTAAAATCATGAGTCAAACCATTTTAAGTTGGGAATTGTCTGTACAGCAGTAATCACTCAAGAGATGGGAGACAACCCAGTGTTGCCTGGAGAGGACAGTACAGCTTATCATCAAATTGCTCAGAATCAGTGGCAAGGAGAAAATCTTAAAAGCACACAGTATTTGAATGTCAATTTATAGCACTAAATCCCTTATTAGAATAGAAAAAAAGGTTTCAAATCAGTTTCCATAAATTCTAGCTTAAGAAGATGTATTTTATATATACTAATAGAAAATAATACTCTGTATTTTAATAGAAAAAGGAGAACAATCAAAGAAGTAAAGGAAGAGGATTGAGGGGGAAGGGGCAGGGACAGAAAAAGGGAGGAAATTGGCATGAAATTGACCAAATTACACTATATACCTATATGGATGTACCATAGTAAGTTCTTCCTTTTTGTATAACCTATACAGCACTGATTAAAAAAAATAAAACAATAAGTAAACAGAAGGAAGACCGGTAGAATAGAGGAAGGGGAACCGGGGGAGGGAAAGAAGTAGTACTGGGGACTGAAATGGAGCAAATTATATTCCATGCATGTATGATTATGTCAAAATCAACCCCACTATTATGCATAACTATAATGCATAACTATAATGCATTCATAAAATAAAAAAAGAAAAAGAACAAATGAATGCTAAAGAATAAAGGAAATTTTAAAAAGAGGAGAAATCAGTGAAACAGAAAACAAAATTGATGAGATCAATAAAATTGATATATGATGCTAGGCTGATGAGCATAAATTTTTTTTTTGAGTGATTATAAGAATTGACATTACTACAGATTCTACACCTATTGAAAGGATAATAAATGCATATGGTGAATATCTTTATGTTAGTAAATTCAGTAATTTAGAGAAATGAACAAATTCCTTGAGAGGAAAAAACTATTAAAACCTTTTCAAACATTGTGAGAGTGTTACACACATTCTTACAAATAAAACTCTAGGCCAAGAGGAACTCCCTGTCAGCTCTACCATGTGTTTAAGGAAGAAATAAAGACTGCACTTATATGTAGTCTTCCAGAAAGTGGAAGGTGAAGGAATCTTAACTCATTAAGCCAACATTACCATGGTACTAAAGCCTGACAAATACATTAAACATTACAGACCAGTATCCATCATGAACACTGATGTATAAATTCTGGACAAAAATTTTATAAGATGAACAGCAGCATATAAGAAGGATAATATATTAAGGCTTTTGAAAAACAAGTATAACTTAACCATATTTACATGCCAAAAAAAGAAGTCACAATACATTCAGAAAAAGCATGATGAAATTTGACATCTATTCCTGATAAAATCTCTCAGCTCACAGCATTTCTAAGGAATATATCATCCTCCCAAAAAGCAGCTGATGAAAAATTGGCACATAATATTAGCCAGTGGTGAAGGGATGGGCACTTTCTCTATGAGATCAAGAACAACGCAGGTGTGCTCCCAATCAATTGTATTTGACATTGTTCTTGAAATCATACACAAGTTGGAAAAAAAATAAGTATCTACTGATAGATGATATGATCATATAGAAATTCTGTTGGAATCTGTTATAAAGAAGTTATTAAAGCCAACAAATAAATCATGAAAAGTTGCAGGATATAAGATGAATATACAAAACACAATTGTATTTTTATATGTCAATGAGTCATTGGAAATTGAATTAAAAATCAATACCATTAAATATAGAAACATCAAAAATAGGAAATACTGGGCTAGGGTTGTGGCTCAGTGGTAGAGCACTTGCCTTGCATATGTGAGGAACTGGCTTCGATTCTTAGCACCACATATAAATAAATAAATAAATAAAGGTCCATCAACAAATTAAAACATATATAAAAGTAAAGAGTTAAAAAGAGAAAAAAGTAGGAAATACTTAGGGATGTGTGAGATCTATATATTTTAAACTACAAAACATTGTTGAAAGAAAAGTGTGTTATGATCAATGAAGACATATACTGTGTTCACAGATTCCAAGATAGTTTTGTCAATTTGGCTACTGCAAGAGAATACCATACACCAGGTGGCTTCAACAATACATTTATTTCTCACAGTTCTGGATACGGAGAGTCTGATATGGGGAGACCAGCTTGGTGAGGTTCTTCGTGAGGGCTCCTTCCTGTTTCACTGGTAGCCATTGTGTGTCCTTGCAAGGTGGAGAGCAGAAACAGAAAGCAAACCTGGTTCTGCTGCTGCTTGTAGAGGCACTGTCCCATCATAAGGATGGAACCCTTGTGATCTCAAGGGTATCCCCCAGGCCCTTACCCCAGATGTCATTACACTGAAAATCAAGGTTCCAATTTGTGAATTTGAGGGCACACATTCCATCCGTAACAATATTGCTAAGGTATCAGTTATGCCCAAGCTGATCTATAGATTGAACACAATGCCTGTCAAAATCCCAGCATGCTTTTGGATAAAAATTGATAAGTTGATCTAAAATTCAGATGGGAATATGGTGAACTTAGTATAGCCTTACAATTTTGAAAGAAAACAGGGTTGGAGGACTTACTACCTAACTTAAGAGACTCATTTTAAGTCTATGATAATCAAGATCACATGATAACAGCATAAAGAAAAATAGACCAACTCTGTAGAGTCCAAGAATAGATACACATATACATTATCAATTGGCTTTAAAAAAGGTACAAAGATAATTTAGTGGAAAAACAATCTTTAACAGAGTGGAACAATTGGATAATAATCACAGGCAAAAATGAACTTCAGTTCATACATGGCACCATATACAAAAAGTAACTCCCAAGATCATGGACTTAAATACAAATCCTAAAATAAAAAAATTGTAGAAGAAATCATGGAAGAAAGTCTTTGTGATATTGGACTAGATCATAATTTCTTGGATATCAAAATCATGATTCAGAAAAGAAAATTTTGATAAACTTGACTTTGTTAAATTTAATGAATTTTATTCTTTGTAAGACAAAAGAAAGGAAAACTTTTGTGAGAAAATACCTAGCAAATCCCATACCTGATAAAGGACTTGTATCCAGTGTATATAAAGAACTCATCAAACTCAGCAATAAGAAAGCAAACAACCAGGTCTAAAAATGGATAACAGACTTGAAGAGACATTCTACCAAAAAAAGACATCAGTGGCAAGTAAGGTCATGAACAGATGTTCACATCATTTTGAGGGGAAAGCAAATTAAAACAGCAGTGGCATGCCACCATGCATATGTTGAAAGGACTACAACTAAAAAAGACTCTCTTACATGTTTGGCAGGTGTGTAGGTGAACCTGAACTTCGCTAGTGGGAATGCGAAATGCAGCCACTATGTCAGACATTGTGGTGGTTATATAAGCTACATGCCCACAGCATGATATAAGCTACATTCCTACAGCATGATCCAGCTATTCCATGCCTCATATTTACTCACAAGAAACGAAAGCATATATCTGCCACAGACAGGTGCATGAGTGTTTATAATAGCTTTATTTGTAGCAGCCACCAATTGGGAACAGCCTAAGTGCCCATTTACATGTGGCTGCAGTCCAGTAAATATTGGGTCTGACCCATGCTAAAGCAAATCAGTGTTGAAAAAATCTCAAAATAATTGTACTGGAATGCAGAAGATAAAAATGACTACAGAATGCATGGGTCCACTTACATAAAATTCTAGAAAATGTTTTTTAAAGTGTAAAATCAATGGCTGACTGGGGATAGGGGTGGGAGGAGAGTGGCATAAGGTATAGAAAAGTGGTGCTGGTGTTACTGGTGTGTTTTTATGCCTGCGCTTATCAAATTATATACTGTATATTAGGCCATTCGATGTTGTTACAACAAAATACCGTTGCTGGTACTTTATAAAGTAAAGAAGCATTTGGCTCACAGTTCTTGAGGTCCAAGATCATGGTTCTCCTGATCAGCCCCACCCTCAACACTGCTGCATCACCACAGAGAAGCTGAAAGAGGACCAGCTGTGTGCAGAGAGGGCCCAGTTATGGGGTGAGCATGCTCGCACGCTCTCTCTCTCTCTCTTTAAATACTTATTTGTTTTTTAGTTGTAGCTGCACACAATACCTTTATTTATTTATTTTTATGTGGTGCTGAGGATCGAGCCTGGGGACTTGCATGTGCTAGGTAGGTGCTCTACTGCTGAGCCACAACCCCAGCCCAAGGGTGGGCTGTCTTTATAACAGCTGCCCTCAAGAAATTTCTTACATGAGTGCATCCTGTGAGATGAGCATTCATCCTGTCTCCAGGGCAGACCCTCTCCTCCTAGCCTCTACCCCTTGAAGGTTCTGCCGCCTCAACTTGGCCACACTGGAGACCAAGTTTGCTGCACATGAGCCTTCAGGGCAGGACACAAACTATAAGCCCTAGGTGCACTTGTGTAGTTTATTTTATGTTAGTTATAGCTAAATAAAGTTGAGAAAATTAGTCTTTCATTTTTTGCATACATTGTGCTTTGATTTTGCAATGATAATTGAGAGTTAATTCTGAGATCATCCCCTTAGTTTGGTTTGTGAGCTTTTCCTAGAGGGTGATTCCTTGTTAGTGGTTAGCTGTATAGAATGTATCTTCCAAGTGATTCCCTGTAACTGATTCTTTGGAACTGGAGTGGACACATGGGAATCAAAAATGAGGAAGAGAAGTGGTGTGTATCTCTTGGAACTTAGATCTAGAGACATATAATGATAAAAGTGTAGACATCTGTAAAGAATTGGGAGTTATAGGAAATGATGGAATTTATTTTGCCTAAAATCATGTCAGCAAATCAGATAGTGGAGCAGCTTTCTCTCTGCTCTGGGCAGGGCACCTTTTTGATGAACTGTGAAGTGAGGACCTGGCTCGCGAGGAGACATCAGTCAGTGCCTGGCACATCCAGCACAGGGCTGCTGTTAGGTTGTAACAGGTGGTGGGTTATTTTCTTCTATAGTTTTCTGAAAGGACTGTGTGACATACAATTGGATTAAAGCTATCTCATGTAAATTGAATATAATCTTTGACATGAAGATGTTTTATCTTTTACAACAATGTTACAATGATTTAAAACCTGCCTTTGTGTTTTGTACCATGACTGAATAAAGCAACACATTAACAATCACAGTTCTCCAGCCTACAAAAGAATACCCACTTTGTATGTAATAGTTCACATAATACTAATTATCACCTTATGTATTTGGAATAACTTATTTAGAAACCCTGAAGAAGATAAAATGCTGTTGAGCAGTTAAAATAGAGGTCAGAGACCATGCTCTAAAGTTTATGAACTGGACCTGGAGGGCACAGTTTGGAATCAGGTCCATTTATTCTTACTTTAGATAAAGTGCTAATGAAGTTTACCTCTTTGTATAAGGGAGGGGGAAAATGTGGATGGACAAATGCAGATTGTTAGTAAGAGCAGTGGATGTAGCTGGCAGAACGGGAGGTGAACCGCAAGCTTGGGTACTCTGAGGGAGAGCAGTTGGCAGAGGAGCTGATAGTGCTACTAGTAGCCTCTTGAAGTCACGGGTAACAAAAGCATTAAGTCACTAAGTGCTCATTTTGTGATAGACATTGTGCTGGTTCTCGTACATGCATTATTTCATCTGATAATTAACAGCTACAGACGTGGCATTATGCCTTGTTTTATAGATGAAGAACCTGTGCCTCAGCAAGGTTGTCACATGAAGTGCATACAGGACGTGGGCCAAGTCTTTGAAGAGAGTGTGTGTGTGTGTATATGTGTGTGTGTGTAGCCCTTGTCTGGTTATTGGCACAATAAAATGATTGGCTCTTATTTTTGAAACAGTGTTTTGCTGTGTTGCCTAGGCCAGTCTTGAACTTGTGAGCCTAAGTGTTCTTCCCGAGGAGCTGGCACTACAGGTTGCACCATTATGCCCAGCTTAGCTTAAAAATTTATTTTTATTTTTATTTTATTTTATTTTTTTTAGAGAGAGAGAGGGGAGAGAGAGAATATTTTTAAATATTTATTTCTTTTTGGCGGACACAACATCTTTCTTTGTATGTGGTGCTGAGAATCGAACCGGGGCCGCACGCATGCCAGGCGAGCGCGCTACCGCTTGAGCCACATCCCCAGCCCCCCCATTTTTTTTTAAAGGATCAGAATGTATAGAACAATTTTAATTTAAAAAGTTCAAATTAGTTTTTCCACTAAAAGATATTAAGCCATTGCTTTCTAAGAATTTTCGTAAAACATTTTATTTCTTACAAAGATAAATGGGTATTATAAATTCATAAAAATCTGTACAGACTTTTGGATAGGAAATTATAAATTGCTTTTATTGTGTTACTTTATGTAGAAAAAAAGTGAATCAATCTAGATAAGCTGTGCAAGTGCTAAGTTAATTATTGTCTTCCACACTATTCCAGCTAAAGAGCAGAGCAATTCTAGAGCATGCACACTAATTTCATACTGGGTGGCTGGGGAACGGCGTGCTGAGGCTCACCCTCTTCCCTGGAGCATGTGTGCAGCCTTGTGAGCAGAGGTGCTGGCTTATCATTGTGCCTCAGTGCTGTGACCACTGCCGTGAGTGGAGCGGAAAGAACGCAGGCTCTTGTTTCTCTAAGCCTCAGATTACAGCTGCATGTGGTGCACTGGATTTACACTGAAATCATAATTTGCATAATTTCTATCTTTGCTTTGATTTTACAAACTTTTGTAAGGGTGATAGCCATTATTTTAAGACTCAATTTAAAATTCTAGTGTTTTATCTATTAAAAAAAATAGAAGATACTGAGCCACTCTGCCAATGACATACCTAAAGGTCTTTCTAAATCTATTCTTATTTTAGTTGCTGCCTTTTGTTGTGACATTATAAAGGACTGCAGAATGTCCCCAAAAGGGCAACCACCACATGAGCTTGCTGCTTCTGTGACCTCTTTTTCCCCACTTGGAGTCGTTCACTGGCACTTCTGTGATGTAGTGGTTCTAAAGTCCCGGGCAGAGAGTCAGCTCTGCCAGTTGCAGGCTCTGTAGCCTTGGCAAATGAGGTGGCCACCCCTGTCCACTTTGAGTAGCAGTGCTGCCGGCCTCAGGGACTGCTGTGAAGAGCAGACGAACGTGTAGAAGGTCTGCAGATCACTTAGAATGGTGCGTGGCACATCAGCCTCAGTCAATGCTAGTTATTATTTTTGGGGTTTTATGAGGCTTAAATTAAATGGGATTATACATGTAAAATGATTAGCAGAGTGTCTGGCATTTATTAAGTGCTCAGTAGATGCTAGTGGCTCTAATTTAAATATTCTGGTGCCTACATGTCTATAGACGTGTGCCTTTGGATCTCTGCATGTCATATTTTTAGTTAATTTATTTTAGGGCACTAGAAAAAAGAAACTAGTTTCTATATTGGCCTTTCTCAATAGGTACAAGTTACAAAGTTAAAGTTTAACAAATATGCAATTACTTTCTGATTTCTAAGTTTAAATTATTTGTTATTTCAAGTTTATATTTACTTTTAGTATTAAAAGGTATACATGTTGATTAACATCACCATTTAGTGAAATTTCAAAAGGCCTGTCAATATCTAACCTGAGTTTCCTCCTCTTTTGTTATCTTCTTTACAGGTTTGTGGAATCTTGCGTCTCTCTTTTCCAACCTTTGTTTATTTGTGTTGATGCCCTTTGCATTTTTCTTTCTGGAATCAGAAGGATTTGCTGGCCTGAAAAAGGTAAGTAAATTGAATTTTGGAATTAAGAAGTAAATGTTGGGCTGGGATTGTGGCTCAGCGGTAGAACGCTTGCCTCAAGAGTGCGAGACCCTGGGTTCGATCCTCAGCACCACATAAAAAAATAAACAAAATAAAGGTATTGTGTACAACTAAAAAATAAACATTAAAAAAAGAAGTAAATGTCATTTATGTTGAACTGAAGATCAAACAAGCATTTGAATAGAATATAAAAAGTTTAATAAATAATATTAAAACCACATTTTAGCAATAATAGTAATATTGCACATTGAATCATTTTGTATGTTTATGGGGAAAGTTCTCCATCAATCCTGTATATGTTTGTGCTGTGCATTACTCTAGTGGAGTATTCCTTTGGAATAGATAAACCTATAGGGTTAGTGTTACTGTGTTATTGCTTTCTTAGGTAATCTCATTCAATTTTAGAGCTTGATATGAGATTCTAAAAATCCTAAAATACATCTTGATGTAAAAGTTATCTCACATACAATATTTTCAGGGTAGTAGCACATTATAAAATCGGATATGCTTTATTAGGTAGTCAAATTCCCAGGATACCAAGAGTAACTAGTCTTAGGTAAATGTGGAAGGCTTAGAAGTGGGCAAACTGGGAAACTTCTCAGGAACTTCTTAAACTAATCAAGACTTTAAAAGAGGCAGTACTTTAGTCTATCCTTGAAGATAGTATTTTCAAAAATCTTTTTTTATTTATTCTTTTTAGTTATATATAACAGCAGAATGTATTTTGACATTCCCATTCTTTTTAAAATTAAATTTTATTTTTTAAAATTTCCCCTTCTTGTGGTTGTGCATGGTGTGGAGTTACACTGGTGATGTATTCATATATGAGCACAGGAAAGTGATGTCTGATTCATTCTACTGTCTTTCCTATTCCTGTCCCCCCTCCCTTCCCTTAATTCCCCTTTGTCTAATCCAATAAACTTCTTTCTCTGCCCCCACCTTATTATGTGGTTAGCATCTGTACATCAGAGAGAACATTCAGCTTTTGTTTTTTGGGGATTGGCTTATTTCACTTATCATGGTAGTCTCCAGTTCCATCCATTTACCGGCAAATACCATAATTTCATTCCTTATGGCTGAGTAATATTTCATTGTGTTTATATACCACATTTCTTTGAATACAGTATTTTAAAGAAAAAGAAACTAGGTTCTATTTATAACCTATGCAGTTCTTTGTCATAAATTTTTGGAATATAATGTAAATGCAAAGATTTAAGTACATTAATACCTTTTAAATGATTTTTAAACTTGCAAAGTGAGACTAGTGTTACAGTTTAGCATGTTTTGCCTTTCTGACTTTTAGTTCCATTCAGTATGTTGTGGTGGCATACAGAATGAAATGTGCCTGTATATCTTATTATTGAATAATAGTGTAATGCTAATTCAGAAAATTTGGCTTGGGAAATTGTAAACTGCATGTGAATTGTTATTACTTTTCATCTTGTATAACTCTGTGTGGGATCATAGAGGTGAAATTATTTAACCATTTGATAGCTCTTCTGACTTTAAACCTTAAATAACCATACATTTTAAAGATGCAGTGCATCACTGGGGTGATGATCACAGTGCTGTTCCCATGGACTCACGGGAACAGCTGTCTGGCTGTTATCCCATAGGTGAACGTGTTGCAGCTAGCTGAAAAGGAACAGCTAGCTTCTTATTTAATGAAGGTTCCGAGATAAGAATGAATGAAGGAATGTGTTTGGCAGTCAAGCCTCACATTGAGAAAACTGGCTTTTGTATGTTGGACATTTTTTAATCCTGTTATATTATTAAGATTGGCAATTAAATTTATATACTGTTAAGAATTGTATTCTTCCAACTTAGAAAGCTGTTTGCTGGTTTATATTTTCTTGAAGAAATAATACAAAATATTATTGCTGAAAGGGATTTAGTTCAAACTCTTATTCTATAAGGAGAAAACTGATATTAAATTGTATCAAATTGTCTATGAGCCATCCATGTAAAATAGCACAATTAGAACAGAATATCTAGGGATGTCTGACCTTCCCCAGGTCGGTGTTCTTCACAGTCAGCACTCTGGAGAGCACAAGAAAAGCCAGTAGGAAGACGAGGTGGCCGAGGACAGAACATGAATGTGAAACACTGTCAGAAGAGAGGCGCAAGGAAGAGTTCTGACACTGTCAGCTAGTGTGAGGAAAATGGGGTGACCATCTGGAAGCCAAGGGACACAGAGTTCCAGGAGATGCTTACCACCAAAGTGGAACTAAAAAGAATGAACAGAAGAAAAGGGGCATTGGAGACTATTGAAACGGTGGGCTTCTGTAGCATCTTGAAGTTTGGAGGTAGAGCTTTTGATGGACATTTATTCCAAGAGTTTTATGAAGTAGTCTACTACTAGTTAGTGGTTATTGAAGGCATTAGCAATCCTCTAACTACTAGTTAGTATTATAGGAAATTTCTAGGGACACAAAGAAATGGGTCTCCTGCTTCCAAGGAAACATGGAGAACTTACAGTTGCAAACCAGATGAACTTATTACAGTTTGATGAACTTATTCATGAGGTGCTAAGGAAGAGGCTGAAAGAAATGGTTATCTTGTTCTGCTGTGCACTAGGGGCAGGCTGTGAGGAGGAGGCCAGCTGGGATTGAGCTGGGATCTGATCCACCAGCAGTATTTGCTAGAGTGTGATGTTCCAGGCTTGAGCCATTGCCTGGAACTCTAATGGAATTGAGGGAAATGGTTGGTACCTAGATGTGAACCATGAACAGTCAAGATGCACAAGTAGCCCTCAGGGTCAGGTTCTGGAAGCACTGATCCTCTGCCAGGCAGTTTGGATTCTGTGCTGTAGACAACAGGGAACTGGCGTTTTCCCATGAGGATTTTTGCATCTATCATTTCATTTAAGTGAATCACACATTTTAGAGTTTCCGCATATGTCACAAAGGAAAGGAGCATCAGGGAGCACATGGGCCAGGGAGTGCTTGGCACTGAGTTTTGTAGAAATATCATATGCATCCAGCTCTGCTCAATAGAACATTTTGGTCTGTGTCACAAAAACTGCCTGTTGGTGTTTGCTTTATGCATGAAAGCTCTGCCTCTTCCTGATACTGCCTCTTTGCAGTGTTCCCCAATGCAAGAAACAACTGGAACTGCTCAGTGTTAAATATGTCCGTGTTTGGTGTTGTAGAACTATCTACCTGGTGTTCTTTATGAAATTCTAATTGTTAGCTAGGTAATTTTTCAAAATAGCATGTGACGTGGACAGACCATTCCACCCTTCTTGTGAACTGACTATCTAGAAAGGGGACTTGGCTACCTCTAAGTGCCCAGCCAGTCAGGGAAGGGACTCGGCTCTGTGTGGTAAACCAGTCAGCCAGGGAAGTAACATGATTGCATTTGATGAAGCAGATCAGCAACACACTGTAGGCTTTAAAAAAAACTCTGTCGTTACTTTTCTCCTGTGCCCCTTTATAGACTTAAGATCAAAAGGGAGAATCAGCTGAACAAGGATCCAAGAGATAGAGGTATTTTACGACTACATTTGTACACAGTTGTATAGTTCTTCCCTTTGAATTTTTTTCCTTTTTTTACTCCTAGTCTCTCTATTCATGATTAAAAGAACATTCTTTCTCCAAAACACAAATTTGACTGTGTTCATCTGTTAAAACCCTTCAAGGGCCTCCAGTGTACTTCATGACCTCATATGGGACTGAAGTGTTGAATGTTTGTGTGATACAGTTGTGATTATCAGACAGGTAATTCCCAGACCCAGTGAAGGATTTAAAAAGGGGGCAGTTAGAGCCCTGATGATTATCACTGATCCAACTTGGGAAGATTGGAATGAATAGGTGCTATGGTGACCAATTTAAACGTTTTGTTTCTCATACTAGTAAAGAGGGGGAGTAAGGGGGTTGAGTCCTGAAGGCAGAGGACTGTCAAGTGGGGAGTCTGAACGTATGGGCATGCCCAAGGGCAGGGGCCAGGGAAGAAAGAGGGAGGGCACAAAGGTAAGGAAGTGGGCTTTAGAGACAGCTGCCTGGGCATGTTACTTCATCTGAATCTCAGGTGTTCTTTCTGTAAGATGGCTACAATAAAGATACTTACCTTACTGTATTATTTTCATGATTATATAAGACGAGATTGTTCATGTAGAGCATAGAGCCCAGGACTGCATTTAAAGTAATTGTAAATGTTAACTATTATTAAACCACCACTGTCTTCATGGTAGTCTGTAAATACACTCAAGCAATAAATATTGTTATTTATTCTTTACTTATTAATATTACTTATAATATTAATGTTATTTGGGATTCAGAAAGAAACCAAATACAGTAGAGTCAGCTGTTAATTATTCACATGTTATTATCATGAGCAGTTCTAAAATTCCAAATTGTTTTTGACATTTTGAAATAGCATTGACTAAAGCAGAATAAATCAGTTTTAGCATTAAAGGTAGCATACTTCGGAAAAAAAGCCTTCTTGAAGCTACAGTACATTTTAGACCCTAGTAGAAATGTTTTAGAAAGCTTTAAACTTAGGTGATCAGGTCATGCTATTTTAAAATGCTCTTTTTTTTTTTTTTTTTAGTTTTGAAACCAATTACTTGAAAGTTGCAGGGGTTATTAGCATTTTAAGTCTCAGTGTGTGTGTTGAAATGCTAGGTGTCTTTCTGCAGCATAGAATTATTTGGTGTTTCCTTGTGCAGCTCTGGATGTTGCTCCAGATGCTCTTGGCAGGCACTGTGGCTGTATTAGAACTACAAACTTTGCTGCTTTATTGATGTTAATGTTATTATCATCGGCCACAGTCACGAAGTGTTTGAATTGTCTAATAAGTATTCATATATGTTCCTAAAAGGTGTTTATCATTGGTTACCTTTGACATACTCATTTCTGATTGGTACTGAAGAAGGTAGAACATTTCTAATGGCAGATGCTGCCCAATAATTTGAGTCCTGATGAACTTGTATTATGGTTAAGTTAAATTTCCTTTTTTTCCTCCATGACCACCCTCCTGGTTTTGTTTTACTATGTCTAGTCTGGTGTATTCCCTAAGTGGCACATGGCCCACCATACTCCCACGGAGTCCCTGGGCGATGGATTTTAAAGCAGCTCCTTGCATATTGCCCCGAGATGCGGAAATTGGCCACTGGCCATGGGGCGGATGCAGAGCTTGAATTGAAAATCAAATTAAGCAGAATTCTCTACTTAGTTTTTAATTAAGCCACTATGTTAATTCAAACAGGACATTTTAGGCCTGGGGGTTGACCATGTCCTTTTAAGGCCCTTAAATAGCCTTTCTTCTTTCTCCTTACTGTGGCGTGTGTTTCTATTTTATTAGGACCATCTTTTTGCTATTCCCTTTCTTTATTATTCTTAAGCCTAAGAGAATAGAAGTGGTTTTGATAAAGTTTTTAGTAAGAAGCTAACTTTTACTTGGATCTTAAACTACTAGCAGTTCAATGTTGATGCAGATTCTTCTGTTGTTAGATTCATGTGCTGCATCAAACATCGAGTTTGTTCATGTGTGTTTGAACCTGATCCTGTGTTTACATCTGAATTTTCATTTCTGATAGAAAGGCACATCATTAGGTTTGTTTGGTTTTGTGGTGGAGATGCCTCTTTGCAGTTTTGAGCTTCGTTACTCTTTAGTGGCGGGCGTCTGTGGATCGTGGGGATTGGGGTCATCTAAGGGCAGACAGTGCAACTGTTGCTCTCATACCTCAGATCAGAGCTGTAGTTTTTCCTCTCCTCTACCTCAGGAAAGACCTCTAGGTTAGCTGCACAGTCATCAGGAGATGCTTCTGATTCAGTCATGAACTCTAGAGGTATCATCTCTGGTTGGTGCTCACATGAGATGTAGGAATCTATTTGTTGCATATTGTGTCTTAACATCTACTTTGAATTAAATGTTATAAGGAAACAGATTAGCAACTAATGAACGTGGGAAAAAACTCAAATGTGACTATTTATAAGTTTAATGACAGATTAATTCATAAGCCCATGATTTTTCTGGGAACAAATGTATATTGTTTTCACCTTAATGCTTATCTTTGATTTGAAGTCCTGGTATAAAATTTAACATCAGCGACAGCAACATCCTGACCAATTATCCAAACCACGCAGACATCCTAGACTGTCCAGAACTAGTGCGTGATCTGTAGGATTAAGAGGTTAACTCCTATAACTTCAAACAAGTGCTTAATAATAAAAGCAAAAAGTACAAAATTTGAGGTGACTTCCTTTCTTAATTAATTAGACTGACCAGGTGGGAGCGAGAGGCTCTGTGCTGGCGCTCGGGACGTCCATAAAGCCGAGCAACATGACAGCACAATGGAGGAGGAACAAAGATTTTTTTAATATGTTTCTGTCCTGTGTCACAGTTTGAGATTGTCCTGGTTTATGTCCCTTTTGGCAAACTTACATAAAAGTGACCCTGTACTGTATTTTATGACCAGATGACTTTTCCCCTCAGTGGCTAATTTGTCTCAGGCCTCCATTTTAAAGAGAAGTGAGTAGGAAGTTCAGCCTCTGTCTCTGTGAGCTTTCATTGCATTCTTTCATTATTTTTGCTCGTTTTTTTTTTTTTTTTTTTTTTTTGCCACTGATGATCCATAAATTGTTGGGAATGAGTGATTAAGGAAGTGCTGCTTAGTGTTAGTGGCACATGCGCATATTTGGCATGGTTCTGGTGGGTGAGAGGAAATCACAGACAAGAGGAAGGCTCCTGCTGGGAACCCTTCAAGGAAATTTAACTTGGGCATGTTTTGATCTTGGTGTTTATTACAGAAAATGAAGTCATATCTTACTAACTATTGTTATGTGTTAATTTGATTCTCCCAACACCTGCAAGAAAACCATGGAGTAATGCATTAATAGAGCTGCTCTACATTCTCCCAACTGGGAGCACTAATTTTTCCTCAGAGATTAGTGTGGATGAGAATGGTTCTTTTCTTTTTTTATATGTGTGTGGGGGTACTGGGGATTGAACTCAAGGGTACTCAACCACTGAGCCACACACCCCAAGCCCTATTTTATATTTTTTAAATTTAGAGACAGGGTCTTACTGAGTTGCTTAGCACCTCGCTGCTGCTGAGGCTGGCTTTGAACTCAGGATCCTCCTTTCTGAGCCCCTGAGTCCCTGGGATTACAGGTATGTGCCACCATGCCTGGCAGAGAATGGTTATTTTCAAAACATTCCATCTGGCAGTGCTTTGCAGTGGAGGCCTTAGGAATCATCCCTTTGCTGTGAAAGGTGTGGCGGTGGAGGCATAGGTGGAGAGCCTTTCAGATAGGGAAGCTCGCATGCAGGCCCTCAGAGGAAGGGCAGAAGCATCATGTGAGGAGCAGAGCACATGTGCTGGTTTCCTTTAGAGATGGTTTGCATTCATAAAGACTTTGAATGAAACTTCATTTAGTTCCTGAAATGGCATCAACTTCATCGCTCTTAGTGCAATTGCCTATTGGAGGGAATTAAATTACAGTCACAATGAATTGTTGAATAGCAGCTGCTTTTTTAAAAAATTAGTTTTCATATACTTTGTGAAAGTACAGTGTTTTGAATTGGACTACTACCTATTACTTTCATCTTTCTCTCCACCTAGAATAATGAGGGATTTCTGCATTTAAGGCTAGATTCTTTCTTTATTTGCATAATAATGTAATGGCCAAAAATGTGCATTTTGGAGTTCAGAGCAGCTGGACTCAAGTCCTGATCTGGTCTAAGGTGTTGGTTAAATGCCCAGGACACATTATCTGTAGCAGTTACCACAAAGAGCTCAAACGTGACAAGTGTGTGAGAGCTGTTAATGAAACATCAGGAAAATTAGTATAGGACAGATTTTTATGTCATAGCACAGTGACATGGGCAGTTATGTTGGCATCGACATGGCCAGCTTTTGTTATGTATCCTGAAACAGGATCTGTTTTATCTTAGAACAGTACAGGTTGTAAAAAACAGGTCTCATGTTTAATAGGCAACTAAATTTTGAACTTTATTTTATGTGATAATTAAATTACTAACTAGTGTCTCATAGTTCAGGCTTCTTTGTTAATTGAGGAATGTTTTGGTAGGGAAGAAATAAAAATTCACCAGGTTCAGATTTTAAACTAATTATACTTTTAATTGTGCTGGCCTCAAATACTTCCAATATTATGAAATATTTGGTCAGAGGAAGGGTGAAAGTATCATTTTAGGAGCAGAGCACATTTCTGTTTTATAGAAATAATAATTGTTTCATTAGAATTTTTTTCCAAGACTTTTTTTGGGGAATTGAAAATTACCCACCCTTGGTTGAGAGGAATGTTATTTGAAAGTGAAGTTAGATGTCAGACTTCTTAAGTAATTATGATATCATATGACTACCAGGTAAGTGCTCACCAAAGAGGTTAGAGTTTGTATTGTGAAAATCCTGTATTTACATGGCATTTGTCTTGTACTTATTTGTCTATAAAATCATTTATTCAGCATGTCACAAGGATGATCTTTGATCTTTATGAAATGTTTGCCAATATGTAGCTGAAACTTGGTACATAATATCAATCTACAATCCATTAATTTGGCTCATCTATATACCAAAAGTAGATACTGTGTACTCAGACACATCAAAGACAGTACGATTGTTTGATAACTTAGGTAATATTTAGATTGTGCTTCATCTACTTTTCTTTAAGTTACTGACAGTGATACTACTTAAAAATGTATTGGCTTGAACTTTCTGTTTAAAGAAAGGAAATTCTCATCTAGAAAGACAAGCATTGTTCTGGAGTGACTGAACTTTAAAGCAACTGAAATGCTAAACTATATGTATGTAAAAGTCACATTTGTCTTTTAGTGATTAAAAATTAGGTTAGCAAGCAAAAACTGAAAAAACATAAGGGTATGTTGACAGTCAAAAAAGTTAGAATAAAGTGTATTGAAAGGATCAGTTTTATGGGAAATATTTCCTGTTTTTTTTGGAATACAGGAAAAGAAATTTTAGGTTTTATAAGGCTAGAGGTAAGTATTTTATATTTTAAAAGTTTATTTCAGGTAGAATTACTTAATATTTAATGCTTACATTGCACATCAGTGAATATTTTTATAAGCAGTTGATTTTTAAATAGACTTGGGAAGGGCTTAGATGTTTTTAAACCTTTTTTTGAGGTATCAGAATGATAACTGTTATTGATTTTTACATCCTTTTTTAAATACATAGAATTCAAGATATATTTCTGATGTAATTTTTAAGAAAGTAATGGAATACTTTATGTTACAATGAGAATTTATTGCATTAAATGACTTAAAATACTTTATTCAATATTCAGAATAAGATTTTCTTTTCTTCCTGCTGTTATTTTGGTTCAGGCTTCCTCATTTCTCACTTGGACTATTTAAGTTACTTTTTTTTTTCTATAGCCAGTTTCATCCCCATACAAAGTAACTGCTATAGTGCCTTTTAGCTTTGCTTCCTTAACAATTAGTTGTATATGTACGTCAGCTCCATAAAATCCTTGATAGCTTCTAATTCTAACAAAATAGTCTAAACTCTGGTGCATTACACATAGGAGCATCTTATGTGTAATTTGGCTTCCATCTGTCTTAAGTCGAGTCTTTCCCTTGGCTCCCTGCCTGCCCTGTGTTGTGTCCCTACCAACTTACCTCTCCTAGAACAGGCCCTGTCCTTTCTCACTCCACTTCTTCCTTCACATCGCTCCCTCTGCCAGGAAATCAGTTGTTCCTCAATACACTCCTGCCAGAATCCTTTTCCTGAGTGTTGTCTCCAGCATGATTCTTTTGTAATTGTGACTGCTTTGGGTTAGGATTGTGGTTGTTCCTCAATGTGTCTTTAACTTGAATACTTAGGGTGCTGGGGTGGAGTCCTTGTGCAGGGAGACAAGGGTGAAAGTGAGCACTCTCTGCTGTCTCCCTCCGCTTGTCTTGGGGGTGTGGGACCTGAGTGTGTTCCAGCAGAGCCCTGTGTGGGATAGATGGGTTCCTGCAGTTCCTTTCAGGATGTAATGTTTTTAGAACCTTGACACAAAATAAGACTCTTAGACTGATGCATTATTTTAGTGCAGCTTGGTTGACTGATTCTGAACCTTTGCAGATCCCTGACCATCCTGAGCTCTGTTTATAGGACTGGATGTCTTCCCAGCCCCAACCCTGCCTGGTTCCTCAGCTAGCTGGGTAGATTTAGGATTTTATGTGTCTGGAACCAGATGTACTGTTTCCCACAGTTCCTAGAGTGTTTGCCCCGTTGATGGCATGGAGCTCAGCCTCACCACAGCTGTCCTGGCTGGACCTGACCTCTGCTGGAACTCACAGCTGCCTCTTCCCACTGTGTCCTCAGGGTCCTGTTCTGTTGATCTGGTGCTGCCTTGCTCCCTGTGCTGTCTGCAGGTTTAGGAGAGCTTGTGGCTGGAGTTCTTCCAACTGTGCTGTCAGCTGTAGTTTTTGTTATATAGTTGCTGAGAAGTTGAAGTGAATTTAGAGGATGCTATTACTACTGTTAACCTCAAATCTTACATGCTGAATCCAATTCTTACATAAAACAGGCACTAGATCTTCCCCCTGCATTCAGACATTATGAAAGATTCATATTTATTTACTATTTTACTGTTTTTAAAGTATTCTTATGTATTTTATTTCATTTGGTATTTTAAATATCTGCTTTGTTTACTAGTTTCCTAGGTAGATGCAGTTCTAGTGGTTTCTTCTTGACCTTTCCATCATAGGTAACCCTCACCTCACAGGTCAGGGAAATGATGTGGAAAGACCACCACCAACAAAAAACAAAACAGAAAGATTCAAATGATCATTATTAACAGGTGATTATTGAAAAGATTGTATAAAATCAAAAAATTATTTATTGTTTCCAATAAGAAAATTTAACAAGAAAGCTGGACATAGGATTAATACATAAAGTCAGTAAATACCAGCAACAAAGAAGAAATCCAATTAAAAATTCCTTTTATTCCCTTTAGGCAAGATAGTCTAAAATATGTTGAAGTAAATCTAATGAACAATGCTTAAACCCTTAAGCATTGCTCATTAGATTTATTTCCAATGGAACCAATGGAAGGAAACAAAATATCTTATTAAAGATGTTAAAGGAGCTGGGGATGTGGCTCAAGCTGTAGCGCGCTCGCCTGGCATGCGTGCGGCCTGGGTTCGATCCTCAGCACCACATACAAACAAAGATGTTGTGTCCACCGAAAACTAAAAAATAAATATTAAAAAAAAAGATGTTAAAGAAGACCTAAATAAATGTCTGGATAGTCTGTGTTTGTTAGAATCAACACTATTCTGATAAATATACTAAGAGGTTTTCTTATAGAATATGACAAGCAATAATGATTTTATGGAAAATCAGAAAACCAAAACTAGTCAAAGTAATTTTGAAGAACAGGATGATAGAACTTTTCAGTCAAACATCAAAACTATAATTAAATATTACTTCACACTTATTAGAATGGCTATTAGCAAATAACCCAGAAAATAAGCATTAATGAGGATGTGACGAGATTAGAATTCTGGAGTGTCATTGGTGAGAATGGAAAAGTTATTGCTGATAGACAAATGTGGTGGTACCTCAAAAAAACAAAAACAAAACTGAGAGTAAAATTACCATTGGATCTTGCAATTTCTCCTCTGGGCATATAACTCAGGCAGTTATTTGCACACTCATGCTCGCAGCAGTGGTAAGAGGATAGGAACATCCCGAGTGTCCGGGGACAGGTGAGTAGATGAGCAACATGTGATTATGCATGCTGGGATATTATTCTGCTTCAAGGAAGGATGTGCTGACACTGCTGCAGAACGGGCAAACCCCAGACATTATGCCAAGTAAAATAAGCTAGTCCTCAGCGGACAAATACTGCGTGATTATGCTCAGGTGAGGTACCTCGAGTAGTTAGTTACATTCACAGAGGAAGTAGAAGCATGGCTGTCTGGGCTGGGGCGGGCACAGTGGAGCTGTTGTTTAATGGGCTCATAGTTTCCATTTAAGAGGAGTTCTTGGAGATGACTATTGGAGATGCCACCGCAGCATGTGAACAAACTTCTCCCATGAACCTTATTTAATTAGAAATGGTAAAATAGTGAATTTTCTGTCTCATGTATTTTATTACAAGTTTGAAGTAAATGATAAACATGATAGTGTTTTGTTATGTTTTGGGTGGGTTGATGTCATTGGGAGGGTTACATGGATGCTGCAACAGTCATGGTAATGTTTTTTGAAGTTAGGTATATACCTGGGTATAGTCCACCTAAGTTGACATACAAAGCCAAATAGTGTGCTTTTTATTATTTAATAATAAATAGACACGAAAGCCGAACAATGTGCTTTTATTATTTAGACATAGAAGGAAAAAAGATGATTCATTTCTTGGTGATGGGCTCACATTAACAAAATAGATGCTACTACATTAAACTAGTTTATTGATTTTCAGTGGAAAAATTTATTTACATGCATGTACCACCCAGCTTTGCTCTCATTTATCAAGGGCTGTAAGAAATGCAGAAATCTGGGAGAGACAGCCTGGCAAAGCTCACCCAGGACCTGGTTTAGAGAGAGAACAGACACCTATAGTTCTTATGTGCTTGTGTACTGTTTCTGCCATAAAGCACAGCTCTTTTGTAGTATTTTGGAGTTTCTAGTGCTTTTGTGTAAGTGTATTTTTTGCCAGAAAAGCATTATGACACTTTATCTAAATTGTCATGTGACATTCCTTTATTTTGAATTGCAAACCTTAATATCTTTTCTGCTTTGTGTAATAATGTAATAAATAAGAATCCTAATCTTTTTTGTCTAAATATTAGAGTGTGTGCTTGGGTGTTTTATGAAAGTGGAATAGTAGGATATTGACTAAGATGTTCTCTTGTATTAAAAGTTTCCCATGGGACTGAGCATTTGACCGTGGTATGAGCTTGCTATTGTAGAATTGAAAATTAATGTTTGGTGAAAGAAGCTTTTATGTTCCTTACTGAAATTGTAGGTTTGTCATATGTTTAAAGCTTTCTTCCCACTTTTCTACTTTTCATTCTTTCTTTTGTACCTAATTTCTGTCTTTTTGGGGTAGTGGAAAGCATGGGCTCTAAAGGTTGGCAGACCTGAATTAAAAAGTCAGTTCTGAAGTGCATTGAATGTATGACCACAGGCAAATCACTACTCTTGAGTTGAGCTTCTTGTGGATAATAAAATTGAGCCTTTTCTTTATTGTGAGGATTTGATAAGCACGTAGAAGAAGGCTGACGAGAGCTCTGCATGTTAGCTCCCATCTCTATTTCACAGGAAATTTATTACTGAAGGCTTAATTAAAACAGAAATAGAAGAAAAGAGTCTCACTGACTAACCAGTAAATTGTTTTGATATGAAGTAGTGCGGTGAGAAGTAATTTCTCCCCAAATTTAGAGTTACATTTAAGTTTTTATAGTCCAGTTCTTTCATTTCAGGCTAGGAATTTGTTGTTTTATTTTATTTACTTATAGTCTGGAGCTTATCTAATATCATGGGAAATTTCTGTCCACAAATTTTAATATAACGAACATTTTGAACTAGCAATATTAATGTTTTTATTGTAACTTACCTAAAATACTTTTTTGGGAAAGTTTTAATAGCTGGAGTATTTTATAGTGTCAATTTTTCCATCTTGTGTAGATCACTGTATATGTTTTTAAAATAGACTGCATGACATATTAATATTCAAGAGCATCTCACTATTGACCACAGAACTCGAGGAGAGCCGTTTCCTTGGGCAAGCCCCTTTGTGCATGAGCTTAGTGGTTGTTGGGTAAGGGGGACATTGGATGCTCTCCAGAAATGCTTGTTTGCAGTTTTCTTGTGGTTTAAAATCATTAGTCCTCCTTTTATTTTCTGTTCTGCTTTAGTGTTCCCCCATGACTGCATGTGTGACAGGTCAGCCTTGATGCTATGCTGAGTAAACCTTATCTTAAAGTTACTAAGAAACCCTTTTCATTAAACGAAAACAATGACTTGATCTTTACATGTTCTGTGAACGTAAAGGTTTTCCCAGGCTTTCTTAGTGTGTGGAGACATGGCATATCGAGTGGTGTTTGCATTCCTTATAGGAGGGCCAGATGTCAGGAGAAACCTTGTTTAATTGTTCATCACCATAGAAACATATCAAGTTCTTAGTGATGCTTTTGTAAGTATATTGTAGTTTCCACTGCACTGATATTCAGTATAGAGCAATTAAATGTATCATTGACCAGCACAAAAATTCCAAGAAGCATTTATAACATTTCAGTATTGTAGACTATCCATTCAGTGCTTATATAAATCTAAAATAAATCTGTCTCTGTTTAGTCTTTACTAGCCTACTTCATCTAATTTAGCTATTATGATGTTGAAGTCATTGTAATTTCACAATAGTACTGGCATGAACAGTGTGATTACATATTTATTCCTTGAAAACAACATGGCACTTCATTAGCAGAGAGTACTTATCTCAATAGTATTTTACATGAATATGCTCTGCGCTTGTTATGCTATGATCTTAATCAAAGGGAAGGGTTTCATTAGAGGAACTTAGAGTTGTACTTTTGGGGTGGGTCAAGATATGCATTCATACTTGAGTGTAACAATACTGTGAAGTTTCTGAGGCCCTCGTAGACATAGCAGCCTAAGCATTCAGAATTATGTGAAGGAAGTGCAATTGTTGATGGTAAAGAGAAGTCCTCATAGTCCTCTTATCTTCAGGAGGCTTCTCACTTTTTAAGGTCGGCCATAGGGCCCTTCTCCTCCCTTGATGATATTTTGTCCTTGTATTGTTTGAGGGTATTTCAATGAGGTGTTCTAACGTCTGATGAATATCTTAGCTCAGTATATGCAGGAGTAGAGTTGATAGGAAGCATCCCCTTGGAGTTGGCTAGCTCCTAATTCTGGATGGAAAAAGGACTGTAGAGTAGGCATATATGTTGTCCTGCTGGCAATTAATGGTAGTGATAAGGGCTCATCATGCTTTTCATTACTTTGCAGACAGAATCACACCCAGAACCCTAAAAATCTCATGTGTTACATGCCATAAATCCTGTACTCTTTCAGGCTTTGTAATATTCTTATGCTCTCAAGAAAGATATTAAGTTTATAGATTTTTAGTACTTCTGTAAACTAGTTGACTCTGAGTTAAACAATGAAATTTCTGATTATGTATAGTCCTGTTATGTCTTCCTTAAAGTTTTTGAAGATAAAAAAATTTGCTATATTACATTTAATGAATAAACTTATCTCTTCCCATTAGTTTAACTAAAAGTTCATGAATGTGATAGTTAATTGATTTCATGTGCGTGGCTGATTTTGTCTCATTTAATCATAAAAAAGAAAATAAAATTTAAAAAGGGAAATACAACTGTCACATCCTTATACTGGATTAAGTCAGAGTAATACAGAGTAACAGTCATTTCTTACTGTAGCAGCTACCCTTAGTATTTCATTGAAAAGTTATGTTATACCAAACAATTTTGATGGCTTATACTGTAGCAGCCTTTTTGTAAGTGTAATATTGTTAATTTATTCTTTTTTTTTAAGAGAGAGAGAGAGAATTTTTTAATATTTATTTTTTCAGTTTTCGGCGGACACAATATCTCTTTATTTATACATGGTGCCGAGGATCGAACCCAGCGCCCCGCGCATGCTAGGCGAGCGCGTTACTGCTTGAGCCACATCCCCAGCCCATAATTTATTCTTTTTTATATAGCTGAAAATCAGATTTCTTTTTGCAATTTTTTTTTTTTTTTTTTTTTTGTCTTTCAAACTGAAAGCATTTCCTATGAAATCAGGAGCAAGACAAAATGTCCACTCTGACCTCTTCTATTCAATATAGTTCCAAAACTCTAGCCAGAGCAATCAGGCAAGAGAAGAAAATTAAAGGGATACAAATAGGAAAAGAAGTCAAACTGTCTCTGTTTGCTGATGACATGATCTATAAGACTCAAGGAACTCCACCAGAAGACTTGTAGAGCTAATAAATGAATTTGGAAAAGCAGCCGGATACAACATCAACACTCATAAGTTAATTACTTCAACTGTGATTCAGTTGAGAAAGAAACAAGGTAAACCACTTCTTTCACAATAAGGTCAAAAACAAAAACCAAACAATGGGAATTAATCTAAGAAAGGAGGTAAAATCTTTCTAAAATGAAAATTATAGAACTCTGAAGAAAGAAACTGAAGAAGACCTTAGAAGCTGTAAAGCCCTCCTATGTTCCTGGATAGACAGAATTAATATTGTGAAGATGGACATGCTACCCAAAACAATATACAGATCCAATGCAATCCCCATCAATATACCAATGACATTCTTCACAGAACTAGAAAAAAACAGTCCTTAACTTCATTTGGAAGAGGGCTGGGGATGTGGCTCAAGCGGTAGTGCGCTCGCCTGTCATGTGTGCGGCCCGGGTTCGATCCTCAGCACCACATACAAATAAAGATGTTGTATCCGCTGAAAACTAAAAAATAAACATATAAAAAAAATTCTCTCTCTCTCTCTCTCTTTAAAAAAAAATCATTTGGAAGAATAAGAGCTGGAGGCATCACAATAACTGATTTCAAATTATACTACAGAGCTATAGTAATAAAAATAGCATGGTATTAATATAAAAATAGACATGGAGACTAGTGGTATAAAATAGAGGACACAGATTCAAATCCACATACTTATAGCATCTGATACTTGACAAAGGTGCCAAAAATATATGGAGAAGAGATAGCTTTTTAAATAAGTGATGCTGGGAAAACTGGATATCCATAATTAGAAGAATGAAATTAGATTCCTATCTCATCCTGCACAAAAGTCAAATTAAAATGGATCAAAGAATTAGGAATTAGACCAGAAACTTCGAACTGCCAGAAGAAAACAGGAATAATACTCTTGCACATTGGTTTGGGCACTGACTTCCTTAATAAGATCCCTAAAGCTCAAGAAATAAAACCAAGGTCAATAAGTGGGATGCTATCATATTAAAAATCTTCTGAAGGAAATGGATTAATAGCATGAAGAGAGAGCCTACAGAAAGGGAGAAACTCTTTGCCAGCTCTTCCCCTGACAGAGTTAATATCCAGCATATATAAAGAACTCAAAAAACACATGCCAAAAAAACAAAACAAAACAAAAAAAACACATGCTAATCAATAAATGAGCACATGAACCCAACAGACATTCTCAAAAGAAGAAACACAATGGCCTACAAATATGAAAAAATATTCAACACTCTAGTAATCAGAGAATTGCAAATCAAAAGTGCAGTAAGATTTCATCTCATTAGCTAGAATGGCAGTTATCAAGAACACAAATAATAAGTGCTAGAGATGTGGTAGGGAAAAAGGTATACATTGTTGGTAGGACTGCAAATTAGTATAACTACTGTGGAAAGCAATATGGAGATTCCTCATAGTACTAGAAATGGAACCACCATATGATTCAGCTATCTCACTCCCTAGATCAGCATACTATAATGATACAGCCAACTTCAGTATTTATGCAACACCATTCATAGTAGCCAAATTATGTAATCAACCCAGTTTTCATCCATAGATGAATGGATCAAAAAAATGTGGTATATATACACAATGGAGTTTTACTGAGCCACAAAGAAGAATGGAATTATGGCATTTGCTGGTAAATGGATGGAAATGAACAACATCACACTAGGGAAATAAGCCAGCCTCAGAAACCAGGGATTGAATGTTTTCTCTCTAATGTAGAAGCTAGAGCAAAACAAGGGAAAGAAGGTAGTGAGGGGACTCAGATTTCATAAAGATATAGGAGGATAAGTAGGACAAGGAGATAAGGAGGGTGGGAAGTGCGGGAAAAGGGAGGAAATATGGAATGAATTTAACAATCATGTTGTATACATATATAAGCATACCATAAGAAATTTCACCTTTATGTATATGTAGAAAGTACCAATCCAAAAAAAGTAAATAAATAAATAAATAAGTGAAATGAAGGTCAAAAGGGTAGAGGAAGAATAGAGAGTAGAATAGAGACTAGGGGAAGGAAGAAGGGGAGGGAAAGGCAGAGGAATGGGATTGAAATAAAATTTTGTGTATGTGTGATTTTATCGAAATGATCCAACTACCATGTGTAATTATATTGCTCTAACAAAAAAATATTGACCAATTTGAAATAAATTTTGGAGCAGTTTATATGGTTCTTCTACAGAGAGAGTGGTGTTTGTTTCTTGTCTAAATGTTTCTGGCCTGAGAGCTAAGGCATGTGACTGCATTTCTTCCTGATGTCCTTGTAGAGATGTGATACAGGAGCGTCTCTTGGGTGGGTGTGGAGGCAGGGGAAGAGAGGGGATGTTGTGGAGTTGAACAGTAGAGTCAGAAGGACTTGGTGTTTGGATGAAAGCTCAGCATTGGGGGTGCAGGAAAGTAGGTGACAAGGATATTTCACAAGTGTTGGCATAAACAAAGTGGATAATGATACCGTTGAGGTACATTTCACTGAAGGAGGAGCAGATACAGGGAATAAAATGATGAGTTGATTCTAGAAATAAGTTTAGGGTACCTGTGTGTATCTTAGGAAAGATTGCAGTTGGTTTTTATGGGCCTTGGTCACAGTGGTAAGATTTGGTCTAAAAACATACAATTCAGGGTTGTTGGCTCCAGGAGGAGTCAGAGCATATAAGGAAAGAACAGTGTATCAGTGAACCATCTCCACCAGATTTAGTTGAGCTACTGCTTCAGGATCAGTGTTCAGGAAAGGGCAAGCCACTTTTTCAGAAACTCTAATAATCGCTTGTGAAGAGATAACCATCTGGGATTGAGCTATGGGAGAAAAGAGACCCAAAATATCTTCTTTTATCGGATCAAAGAAAACCATACAGAAGCAGGGTAGAGGAGGAAAGCCGAGGGGGTCACAGGCCACTCTGCCGTATCCTACTGAGGTAGAGATAAAGTCAGCTACAGTTGGAAGAAAGAAGAGGATGGATCACAAAGGAAGGAAAATGCTTTAAAAACCATGATGGGAATTGTTAGAACCAGCCAAAAGCCAGTGCTAAGATAGCCAACTAACACTGAGGCCCACTTCAGAATGTTGTAGCCAAGGTTTCTGATGGTTTTGTGAATCTCTTTCACAGGGTTGAGAATTCAAGGAGTAAGTCATTCAAGGAATTGTTTAAGCTGGCCTGGTGGAAGTCAGTGGGGCAAGGACTACTAGAGCATCACTGAGACTGGATTGTCATGAAAACGCACTACTAGTTCACAGTGCAGGCAAGTGAAACAGCACTGGTGGAAGGATTGGAGAGGTCAGGGAAGAAGACATTGTGATCACAAGCACCTGGGCAAGTCAGCGGTCTGAAACTGGAGAACAGTGGGAAGTTGTGAACTGAGAGCAGTTTCGAAGTTGAAGATGTTAGGCATTATTAGCACATTTGCGGGCAGCTATGGTAGAATGGAGGTTAAGTTAGTTGGACCCAAGCTTGTACTATACTTATTAGGGCAGAGGACATTACGGCAGCCACTTAGGAGCTAGGTGGCTTCCTAGTCATGAAGGAAGATGGGGTTGCTTCTTAAACGTTTGTAGGTGGCAGAGACAAGGGGAAGAGGATGATAAGATGGTAGTTGAGGTAGTAAAACATCGATTTGGAAATAGAAGTGATAATTATCAGAAGGGATAATGTGAAGCATGTGTTAACTATTACATTGTGTTGACTGAGTGCCAGATACTGTGCTAAGCATGTTGCACATACTAATTTATCTGATCTTTCTAGCAGCCCTGTGAGGTGAGGGTGCTTTTCATATCCCCCTCTTCACAGGAGGAAACTGAGGCACAAAGAGATATAGTAATTTGCAGGGTTATATGCTAAGTGGCAGAAATGTAGTAATTTTGCAGGGTTATATGCTAAGTGGCAGAACCAATACTTGAACCCAGCAGTCAATTCAATTGCTAGAGTAGAGGCTTTAACCAGCTTACTGTACTGTCTAGCTTACAAACTGAACTAGGAAAATTTTAAGTTGTGTTTTGGGTGACAATCTTGAGGAATTTAACTTTTATAAGAAAAATTGAAATATTAGTTTGTTTTAAAAATTATTTAGTCATATAAACTCACTATAGAAAATTTGGAAAATAGAAAAGCATAAAAGTGTATAAGAAAAACAACTCTCCAAAATTGTAACCCTAGAGATAAAGACTGTTAGTATAATACTGATTACACTTGCTTGCTCTGAATGTACTTTTAAAGACTGAGGTCTGCAGACTTTAATTCCACATGGTGGAATTGTGTTATGAACATTTCTCATAGTTTAAGACGTAGCTTCTTACTCTGCAGAAGTGTCATAATTCATTCAGTCTTTTATAGTTGGATGTGTAGGTTCAGTTTGTGTGTATATATGCTTATCTTTAATATCTGAAAAAAATGTTTATGAAACTTTTCATACTATTTTTGGAATAAAATTAGCATGGAAATTCTGTTGTTTGGAAGTTTCAAATATACTCATCTGTAAAACAGTCATGCTAACAGCTTTTACTGAAAAAAGTTCTTTGCCAATATTTTTAGTTTCTTCAAAGAATAATGTTCTTTTGTTTTTTCTCTCTCTTCTGCTTGAGTCAGTTTTAACAACATATATTTCCTAGAATTGGCCCCTACCCATCTCATCCTGTTTCTCAATTCATTGACAAGAGAATTGTATTTGGTATTCTTTTGAAAATGTATTCTGTATCTTGTTTGTATTTTTTTCTCATTCCTGCTGTTTTGTTCTTTTATTTTCTTGATTGTTCTAGCCAGATAGTTATCTAAATCCTTTTCAAAGAGCCATCTTTTAATTTTCTTACTATTTTGCTTTTTTTTCCCCATTAATTACTACATTTAATTTCTTCCTTTATCGTGTCTTATTTAGGTTTTTTTTTTAGGTTTTGCAAATTTTCTTTCTTAATACTTATTTTTTAGTTTACCTAAAAGCTAAAAAATAAATATTTAATAAAAAGTTTTAGGTGGACACAATATCTTTATTTTTCATTTTTATGTGTTGCTGAGGATCAAACCCAGGGCCTTGCTAGGCAAGCGCTCTACCACTGAGCCACAACTCCAGCCCAGGTTTTGTAAATTTTGAGCACTTTATTTCCTTAATAATAAAACTTATTTGAATGTCTGAATACAAATTTTCTTTGCCCTGTGAGTTTTTTTTTTTTTTTTTTTTTTTTGTACTGGGGATTGAACTCTGGGACACTTGGCCCCTGAGCCACATCCCCAATCCTATTTTGTATTTTAATTAGAGGCAGAGTCTCACTGTGTTACTTAGAACTTTGCTTTTGCAGAGGCTGCTTTGGACTTGCTATCTGCCTGCCTCAGCCTCCTTAGCCACTGGGATTACAGGCATGTGCCAACATGCATGGCTTTCACTGATTTTTTTTAGTATGGTTTTATTATAGCTTATACAGCTGATTTTTTTTTTTTTTTTACCTAATCTGCCTATATAGTTATAGTGGGTATATTTGGTTTTTATGTTTTCTGTGTCAGTATTTTTTTTTATATATTTTGTTGTTAATATTTTGCTAAACTTGTTTTCTGCTTTTTATTATGTTGATTGTTCTTTTCTATAAAAGCTTAGTAATACTGCTTTTGATACCAGGTCCTAGTACTGTAACTTTTTTAAAAAAATATTTATTATTTTTTAGAAGTAGTTGGACACAGTACCTTTATTTTATTTATTTATTTTTTATATGTGGTGCTGAGGATTGAACCCAGGGCCTCGCATGTGCTAGAGGAGCGTTCTCCGCTGAGCCACAACCCCAGCCCAGTACTGTGACTTTGATATTAGTAAGATTAGTGTTAATCTTAAATTTTTAATAGCATTATTTCAATTTCTCTATTACCAGAATAAAAAGGGACATAATTTAAATGACTTCTATTTAAAATGGAGGTTTTCTTGAATTCTTTTTCTCCTTCTATCTAAACATCAAGTTGTTGGTAAGATGACTAGAATTATCATCATTAAATCACTTCTTTCAAAAAAATTTTTTTTGTCACTGCATTTTAGTGTGTAACCAAACAGGTAATCATTTATATTTGTCTCTATTTAAAATTTTTTTTTCATCATTTACCAGCATTTCTGTGTAGCCATTTCCCAGGCCCAGTTAGAAGGGTCCCCTGGGCCACTACAGTCAGCAGAGCCATAGAAGTTTGAGGCCCTCCTGCCTGCAGTCCCCTTCATACTCACGTGGGTATGTGTGATTTCCCTTCCCCTCAGGACGGAGAGACTGCCACTTTAGCCCACCTGTCCTTCTTTGTGCGGCATTTGAGTTGGGGTAGGGTGTGAGGGACGATGGAGCTTGGAGAAGGCCATGGCCTGCCCCGTTAAGCAAGGAACCTTTATCCCTAGTGACCTTATGACTGCTTGTGGCCAAACCAAATTCCTAATGTCTTCAGGTGACACAAAGCTCTGTGGCCTCATTCTTGGCACCATTTACTGAGCGTAGGACTTCTTCATTCAGCATCATGCCTGTGAGATCTCTAAGCTGGTATTGCTGGCCTTAGTGTTCCAGTCAGGGTGACATCCATCCTGCTAGTCATGGCACTCATGGGTTTGTCCACGTCCTTTCTATGGCACAGCCTTCTGATGTGCACCAGCAGTAGGTGCATGGACATCTTTGTCAGCTTGCCCACTATTTGGGATCATTGCTAGATCTGGATAGTCTTTTCATATTCCTTAACCCAACTTGGATGGGTGCTTGTTCTTTCTTTTCGATAATGCCAAAACTGACAAGTCCTGTGAAGGCTCTGAGACTTTATCCTGCGTGAGAGCTGACAGCCTGCCAGGTTTGTGGATGTTGGCTGGAGACGTGAGATTTCTGGGTCAGAGACAGAGGGCTTTGTCATGCACAGCACAGTAAGGGCAAAAATTTCCTGAGGAGGTTTCTCTTGACCCTGAGCCCCACATCGCAACATGTTCAGCTAGGTAGAGGCTGCCTGCCCCACTGTGGGCGTGGGTCACAGCTGAGGAGACCCAGGCTTGGGCAGCCCACAGCATTCATTATGGGCTACAAGCAAGCCTGTCTGACCTGTGATTGGAGGTCACGTCTCTATTGTCCTGGACAGTAAACAGGTCTGTCCTCTGCTTCAGAGGGCACAGTCCAGATAGAAGGCTGAGTGCTATTATGCTCATCCTAAGAAGGCAGCCCAGAATAAAACTGTCTCTGCCTCTGTCAGGTGTCGAGAAATGGCAGAGACTGAGGAGAGGTGCCTCCTGACTGAGTGGTGTGTTTGAAGAAAACAAGTGGAATTGCTAACAAATATTTCTTACCTGACAGCCAGAGAAGTTTGTAAGTCTTATTGTGATTGGCTTCCCAAAATTTATTATCATGATGCTTATACTTATGTTATTATAATTATTTAACATAATTGTAATTTTTAAAACTTTTTTATTTGTTTTATTAGTTATACATGACAGTACAATGACTTTGATATATCATACATTTGAATCAGATGGGATATAATTTCTCATTTTTCTGAGTGTACAGGTTGCAGAATCATATTGGTCATGCAGTCACCTATATACACACAGAAATAATAATGTCTGTTTCATTCTACTATCTTTCCTATCCCCCCATCCCCTCTCCTCCCTTCCCCTCCCATCACTTCTCTCTACCTAATTTTATAATTTTTTTGAATATTAAGTTTCAGACAGATCCTAGGAGCCCTACTGTATTATAATCCAACAATATTAAACTGTTTAGCCCAGATATCCTGACTCTTAAAACCCACGAGTTACATGTTTTGGGAACCCTGCTGGTTATCTCACATATTTCTGGGGATAGGCTTGAGGCAGAAAAGGTAGCTGGGAGGGCATGACACACACTGCCAAAGTCCTCCTCTCTCCTTACCTGTTTTGTGTATAGGCACCAGAATGTTTAATGTGTATCGACTGTTGATTAGAAGAGAGGGTGGGAGGAAAAGAGGGTGAAATCACCATTGAAAGGTGATGGTGTGTTTTGGTGTATGAAGTTGTGAAGTGGAGATTTAAAAGCTTCTCCAGTAAAGAAATACTGTGGATGGCCATTATGTTTGGCTGTAGCAGTTTATGACTTTTTCAGTTTCTTCTCAGGTGAACAATAGCTGCTTGGTGTTAGAGCTCATGTATTAAGACGCAGACCTGGTTGGTCCTGGCTCTCCAGCCTTCCTTAATGTGTGCACTTCGGGTGAGCTGGAGTTCACATCCCATGTAGTGTTTCAAGTCTGCCAAGGGCAACCCTGTGGCAAGGCTATGATACTGTTGAGGGGTTGGCAAGAGAAAGCCACTCGCCTCAGGTTCTCACGCAGGCCTTGGACTAAGTCTCCATGGCTTTAAGACATTTCCTCTCTATATTGAATTTGTGTAACTAGGGTGCTGTGATTTAAGTGCATCCTATTTCTATTGAGATAATAGAAAAGAATATTTAGGACAAAATTGAAATGAATGTATGTTTTAGGTCTTTATTTAACTTATAATATGGAGTGAAAGATGACATGATTTATTGAGAAACACATATATACTTATAATTTTGTTGTGTTAGATGTTATAGGTATAAAACAATAATATACATCTTTAAGTTTAGGTACAGAAACAATTATTTGGTGACTTTGCAGGAGTATAAAGAAGTTTCTGTGTTTGTCTTGTTTTCAAGTTTAAAAGTTTGGCCTCTGGTTTGGTCCCTAGGTCAGAATTTATTTTACATTTGAAAATGTACCTAATGATTATTATATTCCAGCCTTGTGAATTAACACAAATTCTATCAAATATGAGAAGGGAAGTATGTGCAGTTGCCATAGTACCCTTGGAGTTTGTGGTGTTGGATTGCAGCAAGTAGTTCTGCAGCTGCACGCTAGAGGGCTCCGGAGGCCACGAGCTGCTGTGTGGGTTCTTGCCATGGGAGTTGGTGCACCATGCTCCCACCAAGCTGTGTTCCCCAGACTGGCCCTCTGCTGCAACAACTGCCTTGGAGCCCCTTGATTAGAATCATAGGCAGAAATTCATAAATTATTTTCTTTGTGAAAAGTGTTAGGAAAGTAATTATTCAAAATGGTTCCATAAAGTGTTTTCATAATTTTTTTTTGTAGTTTACTCCAAGCTTGATAGTATTTACTATAATTTTGAAAACTCAGTCTATTCATTATAAACTAAGCATTTTATATTTTTTTAATAAATAAAAATTTAAATAAATTTAGATGTAATAAACATTATGTAAATTAACAAGGTAAATTTCATAAATATATAAATAAATCTAATAAAAGTATTTCCTTTCCTCCCAAAGGATTATATAGGCTTTTATATGGACCGAAGCCTAATTGTTTATGAAATGAAATAAAATATTAAAATCATCTCTCTCACACATTTTCAGGGGATACGAGCCCGCATCTTGGAAACTCTGGTCATGCTGCTGCTGCTGGCATTACTGATTCTTGGGATAGTGTGGGTGGCTTCAGCACTGATTGACAACGATGCTGCAAGCATGGAATCTTTATATGGTGCGGATTTGCTTGTGTTAATCAGTTTCTATAATGGAGACCATAGTTTGGGATATAATTACATATGACTTTAATAACATTTTAAATAATTCTTTATATAGTTCACCCTTGATGTTGATTTACAGAATTAAGAAGACTTTAGATGTATTTAAGAAATGAATGTACGTTTGTTTTATATATACAGGATGAGTAAGAAGCCTTTTATTTTTAATTAATTGGTTTCTGTTCTTAAAATTTTAGAGAGGCTCTTTTTTTTTTTCCTTCCTCCAAACAGGTTTTGCAAAAGGGTTATTTTCTATCCTTCTATTTTATATTTTTTTATTCATACAGTTTAGAAATTATATGGTTTAGTACACTCAAATAAGCAATTACAATGTTTATTATACTTTAAATATAGTCAGCCTATATTAAGATAAAACATCTTAATGTGCAGTATTTTGAACTTATTAAAGTTATTTACATTTTTTATAGACCTCTGGGAGTTCTACTTACCCTATTTATATTCCTGTATATCATTGATGGGATGTTTGTTACTTCTCTGTAAGTATTTTTCTGACCTGATATTGATAGGAGAGTAGTTGTTTTGTATTCTGGGAAATTATGAGAAAGCTTCCTGGTGAGATTCCTTAACAACTTGGAGAATTTTTAATTATTCAAGATAAATTCGATAAACTGAAGTCTTGAAATAATAATATGCTTTTTTTATTCTCTGAGGAAAGCCTTTCTGCTGGATTGGAAAAAGAGAGAGGGACACCCCCCGACACACATTCTTATACTCTGTCTTGCTCGCTTCCTGTTCACATGTCCAGTACCCCACCCCAACCCATTCAAAGCACCAGAGTCTATTTGTAAATGGAAATGGTAGGCCAATATGTGATGAATTTTGTGATTTTTATTTCAAAACTTGTTTTGTTTTACTTGAGGCATCACATCCTATCTTAGGGATTAGCTGTTAAATGTATTTCAAAGGACTTAGGACTATAGTTGTCACTATTAAATATTCTTTTCAGGTTCTCACTTCTACCAGTACATGAAATTTAATCTGGTCTTTGCTTGGTTTTATACAATTTATTTTAAACAAAAGTACTTATTGTCATCCCACTGTTAGAATCTTAAGTGTCCTGAACCTTCTCTCGCCTTAACTACCTTTCATCAGATGTCACGCTGCCCGCCCCTCACACTGCCCCTCTAGCCTCTTCATGGGTGAAATGCAAGAACCTTCTGACAGAGAACTGGGGGAATCTGTTGGAGTCGAGAATTTACTTAAAACAATGCTATTTGAGTTGTTTTATTTTTCTGTGCTTTATCTTTCTGAGCTCTAAAGTATATATCTCTCTGTTGGTGGTCTTTTCATTTCTGCAGTGTGTACACCAGTTGGCCTTTCCCGCATGTTCACAGTAATGGGCCAGTTGCTAGTGAAGCCAGCAGTAAGTATTCCATTAAAAATTATTTGGCTTGTTAATTAAATATGTTTACATTTGAACTTCTTTTAGATTGTGAATTAGCCTTTAGAAATAGAGTATTTTTGTAGGTTTATCACTTAAATTTACATTTTTTAAAATCTTTTTTTATGTTTAGAAACCATATTTGTTTTTGCTTTAAAAGTACTAATTATAGGCACTTTGGTAAAAATTTGGCTAGGCAATTTTAAGAGAAAATTTTGCAGATATTTACAGATATTCATTGCTTTATATCAAACAATTCTATTGTTTGAAAATTAACTGCATGTTTTGATTTATAAAGCAGAATGCTTTTGAAAATTTGCACATTATATATTATAATTGAATTATACTTTGCTATTCTTTTATTTATTTCTTTTTGGTGGTACTGGGGATTCAGTCCAGAGGCACTCTACCACTGAACTACATTCCCCAGAGCTTTTTATTTTGAGAGAGTGTATCTCCAAGTTGCTGAGGCCGGCATCTAACCTGTATTCCTCCTGCCTCAACCTCCCATGTTGCAGGGATTGCCCAGCTCTCTATATTCATTGAAAAATGATTTTCAATAGCAGAAAGATCAGTAGAGTACAGAGAAGGGAGCAGGAGGAGGGAGGAGGGGAGGGAAAGGAGAAGTACTGGGGATTGAATTAGAACAAATTATATTCCATGCTTTTATAATTATGTCAAAATGAACCCTAATGCTATTTATAATTAAAAAGAACCAATAAAAAATTGGAAGAAAATGAAATATGTGACTCAAAAGACAATAAATAAATAAGGGCCTTAAGGCCCTTAAAAATGATTTTGAATTGATAGTAATTCTGATGACCTATTCTTAAGTTTCTTTTATCTTTAACTATTTTGTCAGATATTTAATAATGAGAAAATAGTTTCTTGGCTGTAATTAGGAATTTGCCACTTAAGTTATTTTCACTGGATCATCATTGCTGACAGATTCAACTCTAACTCCTTCATGCTGTCAGGTTTTCCTAGCCCATTCTGATTGACCTCTCCTACCCCTCTGCAGTCTTTCTCTAGCTCCCGCATGGCTCTGTGCCGCACCCCTCCAGTCATGCCTTTGTCCCTCTTACCTACTCCAGCATCAGCCGCATGCTCTGCCTGGTTCTGGACCTCGTTTTTCTGCTCTAGGCCGAGAATCAAACTCCTTCCTCTGCACTTCTCACGTTCACCTTTTTAACTGACTAATACTATGTTATTTTAGTTATGGGTTTGTCACCCCTATCACGGTGATTCATTAAAGGAAAACCCTGAGGAAATGTTGTAGTAGATAATCATTTAGTAAATGCTTATTTAATTTTGAAAATTATAATCTCATCATATCTTCTTTTAAAAATAAAGTCTAACTTTATATTTGCTCCATAAATGTATGCACACCCACAGCACACATGCTATCAAATCTTAGAGAGGCTTTGTGACACTGCATTCCTATAGTTTCTCCCTGCTTCCTATAGAAAGAGGCCTAAGGTCCTCTGGTGTTCTGAAGTTCTGCTAATGCTCTTCTGGGTGCTCTGGACCACCCCTGCCACTCTGACCTCACCTCTAAATGTCTGATTCTAATGAGAAGACATTGGAAATAGCCTTTAGCACCTCAAATGCTATCCAGTACCTCATGGAGCTGCAAGCTCAGCATGTAGAACCAAACTCCTTATTTGTCTCCCCTCCTCAGGCTAATTTTTCTCCCAAACCTATCTCTTATTAATGACCTCCTCAAAGCCGTATTTATATTTGCCTCTTTCTTACTCCTAACACATAATAACAGTGGTTGGTTATACAACCTGTAGTGATAAGCACTGTATCGGACACAAAATTTCATTGCCTCCTGATGATTAAACCATGAGTTAGGTGGTATTATAAATGAGAAACCCATGAGTTAGGTGGTGTTATTTTATGGCTGAACTAACTTCAGTTCAGGGAGATGGCATGTCCTAGGTCACAGAACTGTGATGGAGTAGGTTTGAACCCAGAGGCTGGCTTCAGAGTCCATTTTGGAGCACTGTTCTGTTCTTCCTTGAGCTCCAGAGTAACATTGCTGCTTTCCTGCAGAGTGGACCTCTCCTCCTCTGTGTTTCTTGTATGGTTTCCTTTGTTGAAAGGCCTGTCTTCCTCTTGTCAGTTCAGGTCACTGGGTGATGTGCTCCAGCCATCAGCCACACTGGCCAAGACTTTCTTCTCCCTAACTGGCAGTAATCTTTCTTTCTCCAACCTTTCAGAACATTTTATTTAAGTCTCGCTTTTGACATTGATTTTAATCCTATAATTACTTTTTGAATTCATTTGACCTCTTCTACCATTTGAGGTCAAAGACTATGTCTGACCCATATTTAAGCCCTCATTAGTTCATAGTAGAGCAAAGGCTTTGAAGGCAGAGAGCATTTCTTGGGAAGCTATTGGTTTTTTGGAGTATAAAATGGTGATAGTGGGAGTGTTTTTATGGTATTGTAGAAATCAAGGGTATGATGCTCATGGGCACTTGACATATGAACCTCTGTCCTGCTAATGCTGTCACTCATTCAGCACCTGTGATGGTAGGTAACATTCAGTAATTTGCAAGTAAAACAAGCAGAAGTGGTCAGTTCTAATCGAAACAGTAGAAAGTGATGAAACGCTTTGATAGGAGAGAGCCTTCCGATCATGATCCATACAGGTATACCCCTGTCCACTTGTGTAGGCACCTCTGATTTGTTATCCAACTGGTTCTGTCAGAGGGCCACTCTGTTGCTCCCTTAGGACCATCACACCTTCTGGCATGTGCCACTTGTCTCAGGTTAAGTATTGTCTCCCTGGATAGGCCTCACTGTTGGTTATCTGGAGAAGACTCCTCCCCTTCTTCCCATTCCTTATCCCTCATAGGACAGTCATTCATTATCATTACTTATTTATTCATCATTAATTCATCCTAATTATTTATTTGTTGCCCCCTTCAGGTTTAGGCTTCCTGGGGGAAGAAATGGTATGTCCACCCACTGATTAGCTTAGTTCTAGGACCATAAGTACTTATTGAAAGACTGGGGATTTTTGGATTGCTTTACATAAATATAACATAAACTATTAAAATTCCAGATGTGATAGGGATTGAGTGATTTAGGAATATCATATTAGGCAGCTGAAAGGGCACACAGTTTCCACTATTGCACTTTGTTCACCAACCCCTCATGATTGAGTAAGTAGTTTTGAGTTTGAATGATAGAGAACATTGATACCAGCTCTGGGTTTCTTTCATGTTTTCCCCTTTCATAGAAGGATGGTTATGTTAGCAAAGGCAGAACTGGAAGCATTAGGTTTTGTCAGTTTTTAAGACAGTGCAGGTAATATTCCATACAATCGGTAATTGACGAGTGAGGTTCTTTTCTTACTATTGTATGGCTTCATAGTGAGTGGCTTATATGTAAAAACACCCATTTCTCTAGGGTTCTGTCTGTTGGATGATTTGTTTGTTTTGGTCTCAACTTATATTTTTAAAAGATTATAATTATTAACATTGTATAGATTAACAGGATCAGTATATTTCTATATATGCACATATTGGCAATGGTCATGTCCAAATGAGATGATAAAAAATATTGACTTTATTTTTATATTTTTTCTACATTTTTTTGGTGTATTATAGTTGTACATAATGGTGGGATTTGTTACATATTCATACTTGCTATGTACACAATATAAAAATATAATTTGCTAATATTATTCCCAATACTAAGTCAGCTGATTTTGATATCATCAGTGTTCAATATTCATGGAGTGTTTTTAGTGTATAGACATGACATAAATGGAAGGTTCTGCATGTTACTGATGTAGTTTATAGACTCCTTGAACTAGAAATTCTGTCAGTAAATATAAATGGGAGGACAAATGTTGGACTAGATGATCATTCCTTCCGGCTCTAAAATAACAGCTTTGGCATGAAGACATATTTGCTATATTTAGCTTTTTGACTCTTTAAAATTCATACATTTGTTTGCCATTGAGAAAACTGCAGATGTTTTTAGTTTAAACTTTAACAATATCCAATTTATATGAATGTAGATTTTGTGAGAATAAAGTTTTGATGTGTTTATTTATACACTAAATTGTAGAAAATAAATACAACATCTATAAAACATGCTTAGTTTATAAATAAAATAGTTTGGATATTTTATTTTGGGTTCTTAGTTATTTGAGTGAATATATTATCTGAAATAATAGACCAAGTAGCTTAAATAGTCAATAAACAAGAACTTTGTAATGTTATATAATTGAATAGTTTTGTCTTTAAATTTAGATTCTTGAAGACCTGGATGAGCAAATTTATATAATTACCCTAGAAGAAGAAGCACTCCAGAGACGGCTAAATGGTACATGTATATTACATATTTAGACCAGTGTAACAACTGTTTAATTAAAAAATAACAGATAATTAAAAGAAAGAAATACAAACCTCTTATAGGCTTAAGAGTAACAAAGGGACTTCCAGGTGAAGGGGATCTGCCAAGAGTTGGATGTAGATACATTGTGATGAGCACAGCTGGCCTCTAGAGAAAGTGGCCACTGGGGGGGCCAGCAGCCTTCTACCACCAGCTCTTCAGGTGATTTGCAAGTGCAGAGGTGGTTTGGTCTGTATGCAGCATTAGTGACTGTAATGTCCCTACTTCATTTCCATTCTGCTGAGATCTTTAAGATAAAGAGTAGCATATTTCTTGGACACAAAGGTGCCAAACGTGACTCTCAAAAGTTTTACTTATGAACTCTGTTGTCTTGAGGAATACTGTTGGCTATCAGTTGGTAACTAAGTAGGCACATTAAAGATTCTAAAATTTCATTTCAAATTATGTATTGTTTTTGGTTTCCAGTGAAGAAAAGTGTAATGATAGTTTAACAGAGAAATGACATAGTTTAGGTAAATTTCTTTTAATTTTACCTGAGTGATTTTTCACCCTGTACTTTCCTCTTATGTAGCATTTTTTTAAAAAGTTGAAAAACCACCCTTTCTCCACCAAGATCAGATTAATATCTAATTATGTTTCAGAATCATAATTTAAGAGTAGGTATAGAACAGAAAGTTATTTTTACAATGAAATATTGAGAAATAAGAAATATATCTAGGGGCTGTGGCTGTGGCTCAGTGGTGGAGCACTTGCCTGGCCTGTGTGAGGCACTGGGTTTGATTCTCAGCACCACATATAAATAAATAAAGGTCTATCAACAACTATCTATCTATCTATCTATCTATCTATCTATATGAGAAATATATCTAAATATGGTAGAGAGATTAGTGAATCAAAAAATAAAATAAATCTTGTTGGAAAGTTGAACTGTCTCTGTCAGTGTTCAACAGTTTCTCAGTCCTGGAAAATGTATGTGATAAGCTCGGTTTGAAGACTCCTTGATGATTCAGTTTGGATTATATGTTTTGTTTTATTTATTACTAGCATTATGTTAGGATTATTTATGTTTTCCTCTTAAAATGTGCTCTTTTTAGAAAACAATTAAGCATCCCACACAAGACTCTCTAGATATAAATTGGGGCTTTTCTGTGGTTCTTGTTAAAATGCGAAGATTTTTTTAATTCATTTTTATGTATTTCCAATAACTTGTCCTTTGAAATAATTTCATCAGCTTTCTTTACTTGAATCTTCATTCAGACTGCCCAGTTTCTATTACTAAATTAAAACCTTAGAGTGTGTACACACACACACACACACACACACACACATTTTCTTAACTACAAATAGGAAAATTAATTCATCAACTTAAGTTATTTATTTGGTACAGATAAATTGTGTCAAAGACTAGAACTCCATGTGTCTTTTATTTTTCTAACTGTATTAAAGTTATTTTAAAATTTAAACTTACTTAATTTCAGAATTACAAACTTAAGTCAACAGCATCAGCTTTATAAAAGTTTATAAAATTTTATTAAAGTGAATATTGAAATAAATTTGTCTTCTTTAGATGATCATGCTATTATGTAGTAAACAAGCCTGAGTCACTTATTTTGATGTGGCTTCATTTTATATTATGGTTAGCTTTCTAGCAAGATGTCAGACTACCTCCTGCAGTATACAGACATGTTTCAGCCTGTAGTGTGTGTTATTTCTGTCTTAGATAAGAAAGGGTAAAACATAGTATTCCATGAATGAAAGAATTTGAATTAAGTCTTATCAAGACAAAAAATAAAAAATGAAGCCTATTCTCACTTTCCTATTGCGTGGTAGGGAAGGGTTCCTTCAGAATCCCTCAATCCTTTGACGCCTCAACTCAAAAGTGGTTCACTATATCCAAAGAAATTAAAAGGAAAACACTGGCTAGAAAGCTAACCATAATACAAAATGCAGCCACATCAAAGTAAGAGCGAGATCCCAGTAGCATGGAGAAGGCAGAGGGGATGGTCTGGGGTAGAGAGGGTAACAGAGGTCAGGACACTGAGTGCTCTGGCTAGCCTAGTGGGGCATCTTTAAAGACCTTTTTGACAAAGCTCTTTGATGATGTGCTGAAGAGGTTATGATTTTGCTTTTTACTGCTGGTTAGCCACTGTGGACTATTTCAGGTGGGAGATAATAGGCTAAATGGTTACTGATTATTATACATAAATGATTCTGTGGCAAAATTGATGTTTTGACTAACAGGGATTAAGAATTGCAAGATTCATAATCTTCCAAGGCTGGGGCTGTAACTCAGAGGCAGCGCGTTTGCCTAGCATATATGAGGCACTGGGTTTGATCCTTGGCACCACATAAAAATAAACAAAGGCTTCTGTCCATCTACAACTACAAAAAAATTAAAAAGAAAAAAAAAAGAATTCCAAGATTCTGGGGCTGGGGATATAGGTCAACTGGTAGAGCACTTGTCTCACATGCACAAGGCCCTGGGTTCGAGATTCCCAGCACCACACACACCAAAAAAAAAAAAAAAAAAAAAAAAAAAAACTGCAAGATTCTGTAGAATATATTGATCAATATGTGTAGAGAAAAAAGCAAGAACAGATTTTCATAATTTGCTATTTTTAAAGAAAGTACAGAGATAGGTTGGTAGGATAAACCATCCTCGTGTATTTTATTTGACCTAGTATCATTTCAAATATATTTTGTTGTAAGTTACTTTATATTTTAAATTCTAAAATAGAAGTCTCTATTTTTTATTGCCATTGAAGATAATTGTAGAATAACGAAAGTAAAAAGACTTTAAAATACAAAGTATGAGTGCTGATGTATCATAGAATTCAGGATGGTGTTTGTCAATGGCATACTGAGAGGGATGGGACGCATGATGCACATCATAGGAATCTCTGGGACATCTGTGTGGTTCCTTCAGTTCAGTTTTACAGTTCCTTGAAAAAATTATGACATTTAAACAATATCAAGGGAGTAGTAGGAATCCTGCTACTATTTTTTTTTTTTAAGGTAGTAAGGCTTGAGTAGCAGTTACTGTGTTATTGGAGTTGAATTTTCATGCCTCATTTAAAAAATATCAGTATAGCTGTAAGATGGAATGCTTAACTATGTCTTAACTATGTCTTCTCCAGTGTTGTTAATATATTGTTCTTAATATATTGATGTATAGAGAAAAAAGCAAGAATAGATTTTCATAACATGGAGGGTGCTATAGGTTCAAAGCTTTGTTTAAGAGGCTTTGTTCCTGTTAATATTGTCATTTCCATAAAGTGTGTCAGTAAAGCAAAGTCTTGCACTATTGCGGTGTTTATCAGTATACTAAAGAAGCCATCCTTGTTACCACTCTCTACTGCCTCCTCCTTTTTGTTTACTGCATATCTTTTAAGGGTCAAATGTAGTGCAGATGAATTAAGACTCCAAGTCTCAAGATCATAGACCAGTTGACTGAAGAAGGAAGAAAAGGGATAAGAACATATAAAGACTTATTCTAGTGCATCGACACTTAAGAAAAAGATGTGGGGGAGTAGTTCTGTGTGTTCGTGAGCAGGAAGGTAACACAAAGCCTCACTCCTTTGGCTCTACAGTTGTACCCCTTTGGCTAAGATAGCCCCTGCCTTGTGTCCCCATCAGCATGGAGGGGGTGAAGAGATGTCTGTAGAACTTCTGTGATCTGGAAAGACTCCCACCCTCTCTGTCCCTCAGCACACATCTCCCCTCCTTTCCGCCTTGAGACTCAGGGCTGATGGGCATGTTTTTCTCGCTGCCCTTCTATCACAGGTGGTCAGTATCAAGAGCCCAGAACATAGAGGCAGAATTCTTGCCTTCAGGACTGTTGCCCCTGTGTACATCACGTTTCTGATCTGATGTTCCACTTTCCCCTGGCACCTGAAGCTTTCTGCTTGTGCCATTTGACACTGAGTGTTAACCTGTTAATGAAACCCTGGATCCTCAACCTTCTTCTTCCTCAGAGAAATATGGCTCTCCCTAGCACCATCAATCTCCCTGACCACTTTGTGAGTTGGCTGTCTTCTTTCCCAAATCTCTCCCTTTACTCCTGGGGTTTGGTATGTGCCCTTTTGTCTTCCTTGCTGCTTTCCAAACCTTGGAATCTTATGCTCTCAGACCGTGACCTGTTTCTGTCACCCCCTTTCCTTCCAGGCCATTTCTGCCCTCTTTGGACTTTTTAGCTCCATATACCTGAGCACTCTTGGATTCCGTGCATGTCGTGTCCATGGTGATTTTGGTGTCCTGCTCATGACGTTTACAGCACTCTGGGAAATGCCTTGCCCTCTCTTTTGTGAAGCTTTGTCTGCCTGTGACATGACTTGGTCCTGGCCTTCAGCAGTAACTCAAGTTCTCACATTTCCTACATTCAGGAATCGTGCTACCACCTGCTATTCCAGCTCACTTCCTCTGGTACTCTGTTTCCTATCATTCTTCAGTGTGGAAACCCAACATGCCACTTCCCCTAACAGCTTTTCCTTACCCTTCCCCCTCCATTTCCTTTAAATGGAAAATGCCCAGGATGGAGAGTATCATTTTACCATAGAAGTGAAGAAGGTGGGGGAAGTAAAATTTGGTGAGAGAGTAAAAAACAAAATCTCCTGGAGAATATTAGGAAGGCCCAGAGTGGGACTGCAACAGACACACCAAGGTTGAGGGGGCAGGAGAACCATATGCGCTATAACAGAAATAAGGTGGTTTCCCTCTTGTATCCATGGAACATGAGCAATCAAGAACCATTTCTACTCCATGACCCCTGAGCAGGAGCTCAACAGCAAGTCCCATTACAGTAATTGTAGTAGAAAATCTTCTGTAATTCCTTCCCAGTGTTAAGAGGATACATATATCATTAACATGTTTAAATGTTTAGGTAATGCAACAGCATTAATTGAAATAATTAGCTTTCGTGTGTGTATAGCCTATGGGTGTACTGGGTAACTTTAGAAGTACCATAATGAATAGAAATTATTTTTTGTTGTTTAAGTTCAAAACCTCCACAATCCTTTTAATGTAATTTATTTAAAAATATTGTAGCCTTTGAACTTAATAATTTGGTTCAATTTTGTTAGATACTATTTTCATCATCATGATAAAAAGTTAGTATATCATTTTTGTAGCAATTACTTTCCTACTTGATTCTAATCTTTTTAAGAAGCCTTTTCCATTGAAGCTTATATTCTTTATTCTTAAAGAGTATGGCAGAGGTGGTTGTTTCATTTTTGCTGAGTTCTGGGTTTCAATGCCCTTGTATTCTGAAATGTATAGGGTTAGAAAGAGCAAGTCATGTGCTGTGCAGCTTTTCCTGAAACTTGGTGACCCCTCAGATGCTCTCACTGTCGTCAGTCCTCCAGTCTTCCTGTTTATAGCCTAGTTTGAATTTTCAGGGGGCATATGAAGGTGCCAGGGCTTAGAATGGGGTCTGTGTCTGCTTTAGGGTCACGCATCCCATCAGAGGCATTTCCTGCTATCACAGGCAGGTCGGTGTGCAATTTGGTCTTTGCTTATCTGATGTCTTTCATGTAACACTTTATACGAAAAGTTTTCTTTGGGGCTGGGATTGTGGCTCAGCGGTCGAGCGCTCGCCTAGCACGGGCGGGACTCGGGTTCGATCCTCAGCACCACATAAAAATAAAGGCATTGTGTTGTGTCCATCTACACCTAAAAAATAAATATTACAAAAAGAAAAGTTTTCTTAGATTTTATTCTATGTCTTCTGCATTACTTTCATCTTGGCTTTTTTTGGGCATTCTTCTAGGTTTTGGCAGTGGTCATTCTAAGAAATTTATATATATTTCTATATATCACTGAAGGGAGACTGTCTTGACATTCTCAAACTTTGGACCATTGTGAAAAATGCCTGGATGAAGTCAGACATCCTGGAAGCGATCAGATGCCTGCAGAAATCATTTCTGTACAGGGGCTGAAACAGTGATAGATGCTTGCTATATAACTTACTCAGCCTCTTGGGCCCTTTAATCAGTTTCATGACGTTAAAATGTGGTCCAAACAAATTATTTGTTGCGAGAGAAAATGAGGTAACTGTAAAGATATAAGCTAATAGATATAAACTATTCCAATATGAGTAGAGGAGGAATGTTTTGTAATAACAAATTAGAATAATGCATTAAGTATCATTTTCTATGAAATTTAGAGAAAGAAGTCATACTGTAAAAATAATCCAAACTTAGGTAACAGAAGATGGATTTATTATGCACAACCACAGTGTACATGGAGGTGCTGTTCCTAATGGTAGCATATGTGAATCTACCATTAAGAATGGTCTTAACATCTTATATAGTTTAAGCTCTATCAAGCTTATATTTGAAGTAGAAAAAAGCCAAACCACTATTTTAATTGTGTATAACACTAAATAACATTCTTAAAGTTTACTGCTTAATAATTTCCATCATGCTTGCAGTCATTAATAGTGAAAGTATATTTGCATTTTCACAATTCTGTTGGGTATCAGAAATCTTACATTACTTTTTATGGCTCAGTGCTAGAGTGCTCGCCTAGCACGGGCGGGACCCGGGTTCGATCCTCAGCACCACATAATTGTAGATGGCATTGTGTTGTGTCCATCTACACCATAAAAAGTATCATAAATAATAAGAAGTGTCATAAAATAAATAGAAACTATTACTTTAACAAATACCAGAATTCTGAATGAAATAGCCATAGGAAAAGTTTTGGTGTATGGGCTCTCTCTCTCCTTTGTGGATTGCAATAACTTTAGTTCATGCAAAATGGACATGAGATATTTGGACAGGAGGTTTCAGTTTTTGCATGCTTTCAGGGGTTGGCTCAGTCAATGTTGGGCCTGTGGTACACAGGAAGATGTTAGGGAGATGGAGGCTGTTTGCTATATGAATTATTAGGAACCTTGGACTTTAACAGCAAAGTTGTTTGCCTAAGTGATTGGAAATAATTAACACTACTTGAGTGACCTCCCATTCTTAAGGATAGAGATCAGTTTGGTCATATTTAAAGTTGTAAATATGATCAAATTCTTAAAAGAGTTACTTGGATAAGATATTCTAAGCAAACTATTTTTGGTTATGTTAAAAAGTCAAATGTAAGAAGAATGTGTACTGGAGGTCTCTATTTCAAATAACATTCATTATGAGACTAAGTTTAGGACACTGAGCTTAGTTTAGGGAGAAAATTGTATTGCATTAAATTATTCAAATTGTTTACATGTTCATTTGAGAATATAAATTTGTTTTAAAAATACATTGAATATTTTAAATTAAATAATTAGCATCTGCTCTTTAATGTATGAAGGTTGTCTTATGTATTTAGTCTGTCTTGTGTGTAAAGAAAAGACATAAGGAAGTTTAGTTATTGAAGAAATGCTGGACTTTAGGAAATTCTGTTATCTTGGAAGCAAGATATTTTTAATACCACACTAGTTTTTCAACTTAAGAATAAAGCTGGGAAAAGTTGCCTTTAGCTATTAGTTTTCCTGAATCCAAAGAGACGGGTGGGGCAGGATCAAAAATACTTATTTGATCAAAGTTATTGGCTCTGAAGGTATTCTTACCTATGTAAGAAAGATGAAAGGTGTTGTTTTTATTGCATGCTAGTAACACTGTAATTTTGAACTAATTGGTGTTGAACTGCCAATCACCTGGGGGGAATGCAAATAGATACTCTTACAATTTCCTTTGAGGTAGTGAAATCTTATGTCGGGGCTGGAAGAAAAACAGAATAATACCGTTAAATTGACCTTAAATGAGCTGCTTTGTGGTTTTCTTGGAGAATCCCTTTCTATTTTTCACGACTTGTCTAAACAGGTTTTGTCTACCAATTCAGCTTATTGACTAGACAGTGTTGACATTGGACATTTTAGGTTCATTTTGAAATAAAGTAATGGTAATACAGTTTTTCAGGATATTTTTATTTTTTAGTACAACTTAAATTCATATAATCATCTAGTATGTATTTGTACTATGTCATAATTTCTCACACTAGCTATCATTTTCTTCTGGTCATTTTTAATGAAATATTCTGTCCCACAAAAGCTTGCTTTTTAAACTTAGATATTGGTATATCACCATGTAATAAAGGTGGTAAGGCCTTGAATACTGTGCTGGTAGAGATGAATCTTGTCATTTAACAAAAGCACACCTAGTTTGTGGATAATAGGGATGTGTTCTTGATTTTCATAGGCCAGTCAGTATTTACTAATCACCTGTTGTGTGGCTAGAGGTGGGCCTCCTGAAGCGAAAGCACAGAATTTCAGAAATGTCACTTGCTGTTTTCCTCTGAAAAATCATTCAATGACTGGCCTAGACATTTGCATTGAGCTTTTTTAGGCGGACTCATAAGGCAGACATGTATGTCTTTTCATTTAGTTTCAGATTGGCAATGGAAATATCATCTATTCTGATGAACAATCATCAGGTTATTTTTTCTGGCCTTGTATTGGTTACTGGAATAATAGTTCTTTACAAGTGTAGGAAATGGCATGTAGTTTGGAATTATACTAATGGAATACAGAGGCTAATTGAGTGTTAATTATAGTACTGTATAATTTATGAAGAATTGGGATAAAAAGTAAAATATAGTTATCACTATTTATACAAGCAGTGTTGGGAATTGAACTCAGAGTCTCAAACCTTCTAGGTAAATGCTCTACCACTGAGCCACACCCCCATCCCCAAACAATAAATCTAAAAGATCCAGCTTTATCTTACAAGATTCCTGAATTTCAAAAATATTGACTTGGGGCCAGGGGGTCTTAAACTTTCACATAGAAAAATTACAAAGTAAAACCAGGTCAACGTCAGACTTGACATTTGCAGCCTGCTAAGGATCAGTGAACAGCATCCACAGTTGGGGGGGTGGTGGTGATAAAGACTACTTCTAAGAACTCACATATCTCAAAGATTCCATTCATCTCTTAAGGCAAAAAAACAGTGCTTATTCATTTCACATCTGTGTAGTGAGTAGTTAATTTGTGCGAGGCACTTTTCTAACTTTCATACTGAAGCAACAATTTACTAATAGCTAAAAATATTTTTTAAAAAAAGACTATCAATGGACCTTTTCATTTTATTCATTTATATGTGATGCTGAGAATAGAACCCAGTGCCTCACACATGCTAGGTAAGCACTCTACCACTGAGCCACAACCCCAGCCCCCTAGTAATAGTCTTAAGCTAAGTCTCTTTTTGTAGGGGTCCTGGGGATTGAACCCAGGGGTGCTCCACCACATCCCCAGCCATTTTTGTGTTTTTATTTTGAAACATGGTCTCACTAAGTTGTTGGGGCTGGCCTCCAACTTGCGATCTTCCTGCCTCAGCTTCCTGAGTTGCTGAGATCACAGGCCTGTGTCACTACACCTGGCTATTAAGCTAAATATTTTTAAAGCATCACTCACTGCTCCCCACTCATCTCCCCAACTCCTTGATCTTGTTAAACAACCTCAGCAAGATCAAGGAGTTGGGGAGATGAGTGGGGAGCAGTGAGTGATGATGAGATGAAACAGTCATGAGCTTTTCCTAGAAAGCGTCCCTGTGGAGTTAGGAGAGTGTTGTGTGGATATGTAATGGAATGAGAATGGGAAAGTGACTTTGAAGTGCCTAACACGGGGGAAAAAGGATAAACATGAATTCCACTAGCTGGGGAAAGAGGAAAAAAAACAGCAAAATAGAAATTATAGAGTTAAAGGAAAGGAGAAAGATCACCAGTCTCTCAGCCAAAATGTGGGTGGCACAGTTTAGTCCCTTGATGTCACTGTTGAGCTGCTGGAAAACTCGCTTGGAAGCTTGCTGTATGTTCCAAGCTGCCAATTACGTGAACTTATTTCCTTACTTTTAAGCTATTTTGAATTTTCTGATTTAGTGGTGAGCTTCCTAATAGATACACCCAGTTTCACAGATAGGAACGCTGAGGTTCAGAGAAGCATACACTTACAGAGGTAAAAAATTGAGAGAAGAAAACTATAATAAAATTTTGGAATGTAGCAGACCTGAGAGAATTTTGGAAAAAGCCAATTTAGCAGAATCAAGAAAGCTGACTCTAAGCCAGGTGTGTTTGATCTATATGCTAGTCTCCCCCAGAGTCTCAGAGGGTGGCACCACCAAGCGGAGTAGTGTGAGCTCAGTGAGGAGGGCCGCTTGAAAAGCCTATGGGGAAGGGGTCTCAGCCCCACATCATCTCCCTCTGAGCAAGGTTCCAGGCACCTGTCTCCCGCCCGAGGAGAGGAGTGAGGGTTACTCTGAGGGTAACAGAGGGCAGGTCTTAGCCCAGTACAGTGAGGGTGGGAGCGCCACAGACAGATGCACAGGCTCCCTGTCCTCCCCAGACAGCCAGGCGTCAGTCCTGTGGGCGACAAGGAGGCTCTTAGCTGAGGATCTGTCTTGTCTAGGAGGAAAGCGCTACACATCCAGCAATAAGCTGTTAGCTACATGATTCTACAGGAAGTGTCACCATTGTCAGTCCAATCCACAGAGTCTTCAGCTTCAAATTGGCATTTTTGTTGCTTCATTATTTATTTATTTAAGAATTTAACCTTTATTTATTTTTTATGTGGTGCTGAGAATCACACCCAGTGCCTCACCTGTGTTAGGCAAGTGCTCTGCCACTGTGCCCCAGCCCCAGATCTGTTGCTTCATTCTTAAACAGGAACAGACAACTGAGGTTCACCAGACTGTCGGGGGAAAGCCTCTCTGTGGCACAGCAAACAAGAGCACTTGGGGGACAGAATATGCATGGGAGAAGAACAGCTCATCATAAACTCCCTCTTCATATCCCTAGGGACAGGGATTGTATTCCTGAGAAAGGAATCTTGTGAGCAGGAAGGGATTCTTGAAAATTAGAAGCAATAGCATACTTAGAATATTGAACTGTTCCAGGAAATTGGTCAAAATGACAAAAATAGGGAAAATAGGAGAGTTAAAATTAGAGAGCTACTTCAGGAGATCTGATATATGGCTAGCAGGAATTCCAGATAGGGAGAAGAGAAGGAATAGTGCAGAAAAAATACAAAATTAAGAAAATTTTCAGTTTGAGGGACATGAGTTTGGAGATCCAGAGGGAGGGCTCGTCTTGCACTGAACAGCACACATGAAGATGGACTCACAGCGAGAACATCGGGAACTCAGATGCTGTGTACTTCACAGTGGGACTCGCAAGCACGACTCATAAGACACACAAAGGGGCAGGAATAAGAACAGCAGCAGGCTTCTTAACCTAGCAGTGGCTTCAGAACTCTGAAAGAAAAGTTTTAGCCCAGTACACACCCAACTCTGTATTTAAGCAAATGGCGAGAGAAAGGTATTCCCATTTGTGCGGTCTCATGTGATTTTCCTCCCGTTCATCCGTTCTCAGCAAGCCACTGGAGGACACGTACCACCTAAGTGAGGGGGAGAGGATGGGGCTTGCAAGAAGGGCAGCCCTAGATGGCAGGGGCAGCAATCTCCAGAGCGGGCAAGTCCCAGACTCTAGGAGAAGCTCTGTCAAGATAATGAAATTCCAAAGAATATAAAACCCAGGAGAAAATAGAGACTATTGGTGCAAAGTTTGAATTGGTGATAAATACATAGAAAACTAATAAGTAAATGAAAAGAAATAATTTCTAATTCTGGGGGTAGAAGAATGTTAAAAAAGAAAGCTGATCATAGTTTTCTACAGGGGCAAGCAGTGGGTAGCATTTCTGTTGTTACAGTGATGTGTACAGTGAGGAAGGTGGAAATGGAAGTGTACCGACTGCCACGCCGAGTTATTCTAAATGCGGAATCAGATCTTAAGGATGTAAACCACCTGAATTCCACTGTTACAGAGCAGGCCCAGTCAAGCTGGGTCGTTCAACATGCGTTCCTCATGTTGGCTGCAGGCTCCATTTGCCCTTTCTTCCAGGAAAGCACCTAACTTTGACTTGAGTTTTCCCATTAGATAAGATCTGTGGGATTGCTTTTCAAAGTTCTCCACCTCTTCTAGCCAAGGAACTGAACCTTCAAGGGTCATCTGAGCCCTGTCCTTAGGACACTTGCTCAAGGGTCACTCTGAGCCCTGTCCTTAGGGCACTTGCCCTGTGGGCTTTCATTCCTGACCCCAACAGCTTAAAGACTGAAAGTGGTTGGGCAGATTCCTCTTGCAGTGACCATGGAGGGAGATCCTGATGGTCCTGCGCTGACGGTTCCAGCTGCCTGGTGTCCTCTGTTTGCCTCACTGGCAAGTTTCTTGCTATATCTCATGAGTTCCTTTTCCGTTTTAACCAGGGAATCAATTTCAGTTACAATAACCAATGATGTGGGTTTTAAACCTCAAATAAGTTTCGATTGGATAAGAGAAAACGCGCGCGCGCTTGTGTGTGTGTGTGTATGTATGTAGGTATGTGAATATACAAGCAAGACAAATAAAAAAAATTAGAATTTAAGGCCATAAAATAGAATTTTAGTTATAAAGCATTGCAGATGGGGGGCACATGAAGTGGTAAAAGGTGTGATTCATAATGAAGATGCAGCAGTGATAGGTATGACAACAAAGAGAAACCTCAGCAGCTAATACAGGTTCATGAGGAGAAGCTTCTGCAGAACTGAGGAAATCTGACCAAAGCACAGGTGTGCTGGGGATTTTAACTTATCTGTCGCAGAGTTTAAAAGATAAATCAACAAGAATAGGGAGATATTATGTGCAAACCATTAGAGAAAGCAGCAGAAGACCTGAGTAGGGGGGATGCCCAGGTGGAAATGTGGTCAGTCACATCAAGGAAAGGACGTGTTAAGTAGCAGTGGGAAGGTACTTGTCACCCATCACTTCCAGTGCTGGGGAAGAGACTAGAAAACAGGTACTTTCAAAAGTTATTGATGGAAATATAAACTATTACAGTAAATTAAATTATTACAGTAAATGGCACTATTTTGGCAATGTAACCTTTAAATATCTTATAAAACTAAATGCTCACACCTTTGACTCTGATATGAATTTAGAGAACTTGTCATACAAAAATAATAGAATCAAAACATACTGGATATGCATATGATAATTTTTATTACAACATTGTTTGTAGTGGCAAATAATGAAGAAAACCTGAATATTCACAAATGGAATAATTTTGAGTAAAATTGTAGTACATTCCTATTATGGAATGTTATTCAGCTATTATGGAGTTGGCCCTATGTGTCAACTTGGATGTAGCATTGAAAAGGACAGCAAATGGTCAAGTAAAGCATCTTATTTGGTCCTATTAATATAAAATGCACAACAATATATGATGAAAGCTAAGCACAAAAATGAAGAAAGGTAAGGAAGCGTCAGCTGTGCTGGTGATGGTGGTCACTAAGGAGGAGAAGGGAGAGGAGGAGACCTTGGTTCTTTCCCACTTGGTACAGTAAGCATGTGATGCTCTTACAATTAATAAAAGATTAATAATAGATCAAGTAAGAATTTTATCAACTTAAGAAATTTTCTAGGAAACATTTTTAATTAAGAAGAACCTGGATGTTTTAAATAATAAATATGTGAATGTTCTTTTAATAAATCACAGCAACATTTGTTTTTATTCCCAATTATCAGGATTTGCAATAATGTTCTAATGTGCTAAGGGTTCTGTTGTTATATTTCTAAATATTTTTGCTTTGGGTAGGTCTGTCTTCATCGGTGGAATACAACATAATGGACTTGGAACAGGAACTTGAAAATGTAAAGGCCCTTAAGACAAAACTAGGTACTGTACTTCTTTTTCTTATGTATTGATCTTTAAACAGCTTTCTTATGTATTGTCTTTAAAGACCTTTCTTTGGTGTAGTCTGAGATACTAGAAAATTTGCAAAATCTTTAGATTATGTTAGAACTTTCTGTGTAAAGTCATTAGTAAAGACTGTCTTTTCATTTGGGAAGAGGGCAGTTATATATTCACTCACTTTTTTGTGTGTATATACTAATAACTTTCAAAGATGCTAATTCTCAAAGGTGTTACTCTTCTGTCTTCTCATTTACATTATTTATAATAAATAATCTGTAAAACTTATCTTTTTTAATATTTATTTTTTAGTTATAGGTGGGCACAATATCTTTTATTTTTATGTGGTGCTGAGGATTGAACTCAGTGCCTCACGCATGGTAGGCAAGTGCTCTACCACTGAGCCCCAGCCCCAGGCCATACTTATCTTTTAATATATCTTTTTTATGTATCTGCTATTAGGATACCTCTTTACTGTTAATTTTGGGCAATCTTCTTATGATGAGCATTTCAGTGTGCTGTATTCTTTGGATTTATTGAGTCTCTCAGATCTGGGAATTTATACTTTCATCTAATTTGGAGAATTGTTGGCTGTTAACTTCTGCAAATATATTTTTCCTTGTCTCCCTACCCTTTTATCAGGAGCTCAAGTTATGTGTAGATTAGCTCATAGCTTGAGGATGCTTCTGTGCTTTTTATCTCTTTTCTTTTTGTTTCATTTTTGTTGGTCTTTGACTGTCCTTTCACTAATCTTTATTCTACAGGTCTGACCTGCCTTCTGCATATCTGACCCATGTGTGTTTCTATTCCCAGTTACTAGGATTTATAATTTGCATCAGAGAGTGCAGTTTTCATTTCTGTAAGTTCTCTTTGGGTCTGGTATCTTTCACACCTCTAATTAACATTTCAATCTCTGTCTTCCACCTTTATGAAAATAAGGAACATAATCATGACACCACTTGGAATGTTTTTGTTTGATAAGTCTAACATTTGTGTTGATTCTTGAAAAGTTTGGATTGATTTTCTTCCTCATTATTGGTAGCATTTTGTGCTTCTTTGCTTGCTTGGTAGTTTTTGATTTGAAAGTTTTGGGGGTGCTGTTTTTTGGGGGGATATTGGGGATTGAGCTCAGGGGCACTTGACCACTGAGCCACACCCCCAGCCCTATTTTGTATTTTATTAGAGACAGGGTCTCACTGCATTGCTTAATGCCTCGCTTTTGCTGAGGCTTGAACTCGCCATCCTCCCGCCTCGGCCTCCCAAGCCACTGGGATTACAGCTATGCACCACCTCGCCTGGCTTGGGTGCCATTTTTGTTACTTCCAGAAGTGAGGCATTTTGTTTTGGAGAGCAGCGAATTTACTTGTAAACCATGTGATGTTACTGTGTCTTGGTGTGAAGCCTTATGAGGCCAGATGAGAGCTCTGTCACATTCAGGGCTGATTGTCCCCTGCCTCTTAGGCAGCCACTGTTCTTGGCCCTTGCTGATTGCCAAGTTCTGTTCCCTCCGACTTTTGTGTGGAGTGTTTCCTGACATGTCTGATCTGATCATTACTGAGCACATGACTGGCCCTTTGCAGGCCCTGGGCGTTCTTTGCCTGTGTTGCAGTCTCCTCTCAGGGACGGTGCTCTGTATGCTTCAGCAGGTTTGGTCCCCTCAGGTCTTCTGCTCAGGAATGAGCAGATCTCTTCTTGGGTTCATCTTCCCTGTGCCATGGTCTGGGGTCTCACAAGAAGGTTGGTCAAACAGACTTATACTCTTTGTTTCCCATCTTCAGGGATCACTGTCCTGCCCCAATAAGAAGTCTACTGTCTTGAAAACTGTCATTTCAAATATGGGTTCTTTCTGGTTCTTAATTCTTTCAGGCTGGATGGCAAATCTGTGCCCTGTCATTTCATCCTCAAAAGTCCAGAATTAGGTTTTCAAAATCAGATATGTTCATTTTAATTTCTGTAAGTAATATTATATTGCCTCAAGTTATCTTAGTCATTTTACTGTGGATGGATTTTGGATATGTTTCCAGTATTTTGCTTTTAAGAATAATGTTGTTTAAGCATTTTTGTGCATGTCTTTTAGTGTATGTTTTTTTCAGGACACACTCTAGAAGTGAATTACATTGTACTTAAGTATATTCACTTTTATAGATAAATGCTAAGTTCTTTCCTAAGTATTTGCATTATTTTGCATTCCTACTAGGCATAGTAGGATTCCCTATTGTCCCCATCCTTGCTAACACTTGACAATGTAGAACTTTTAAATGTTTACCAATGTAGTGGATGGACATGGTGTTCCATTGGTGTTCTCATCACATGTTCCATTCTGTGATTGCAGGGCCCTTCTAGCTTCTGCTTGGAAACACTCTTTGGAATTTCACTTAATACATGTGTCCTGCAGTGATTCTTTCAGTTTCTGTTTGTCTGGAAACATTCACTTTGTAGGGCATTTTTTAACAGAATGGAGAATTCTTATTTGTTTCTTTTCCGCATTGTGGAGATGTCATCCCAGTGTCTTCTGGTTTCTGGTTTAAAGTCATATTGTTGGTTTTCGAAGGGCTTTAAATATTTCCTTTTTGTCTTTGTTTAGCTGTTTTACACTGATGTGATCAGATTTTTTGTTTGTTTGTTTGTTTCATGTGTATGCATTTTTTTGGTTTCTTGATTATGGTTCTTAAGATCTCTGTGCCTTCATGACTGTGGCTTGATGTCCTTCACCCACTTGGGAGAATTATCGGTCATCATCTCATCAAACACTGTTTCTGCCTCATTCTCTCAGTTATGTACATGGCAGACATTTTCACTCTTATTCTTGTCCATATGTTCCTCCTTTTTCATTTCCATGTTTCAACTGTGATACTTTCTGCAAGCCTTGTTTTCTATTTCACCATCTTTTCAGCTATGCCATAACTATTCCAAACTATCTGTTGAACTCTTAATTTTTGTTATAGTTTTTTTCCAGTTCTAGAATTCATGTTTGTTTATTTTTATTGGTTCAAACTTACTTGTGAAATTTTCCATTTTGTCACTTACCTTATTGAACCTATCAATCATTTCAGGCCTCTTTCTGATAAGTCCATAAGTGGACCAACTGAGGGTGTGTCTTCCTCTTTATCCTGCCTTCTGGACATGTTTGACTCAAAGCTAGACTTTTCTCACAGAATCATAGAAATTGAATGCTGTTTTCTTCTTTCTGAGCAGTTTCACTTTGGCCTCTGGTGAGCAGTAGAGTGGGATATAAAAACTTAGTCCTTCTGGGCTGGTCTGTTTCCAGCGTGACCTTGATCCTGGGTTATGGCATTTCATTGGTCCTCACTGAAAACCTGGCTATTTTGATCAGGCTTTTTTAATGAACTCTAGCTTGCTTCTCAAGAAACTTGAGCCAGCAGAGCTTTGCTGGGCTTCCAGCCAGGGCTGCATCCTTCTGCTCTCCACAGTCTCTTGGCTACTGAGGCTTTCTGGGAGAGTGGGTCTGCATGTCAGGTTCTCTTCTTTGCCCTTCCTTTCTCTCTATAATGGTGGCATCTCAAATTCTGGCTGCCCTGGTAGCCCCAAACTCCAGGGTTTGTCTTCCTGGCCCTTTTGAGCTTTCTGAGAGTTTTGCTTTAACTTCGTTGTCTTCTGACTACTGATTTCTGCTTGATCTCTGAGTCTCATGGGTCCATGCCAGCTGCTTATTGAAAAACACCTTTGGGATAAAGTGGTGTACATGGGGGGCTCACCTGCACACAATTCAGGGAATATTGGCTCCTAATTCTCCTATCTGGGTAGCTTTCTGGTCTCTTAATGCAGATGCTTTAAAAGTGGAATTTCCTTTGTCCAGGTGTTCTTGGCAGGGGGACTGGTATAGTTCATGGTGTCCTTGGTATCTAGCCATGGATGTCTACTTCTAGCCTTCAGAAAGCTGGGAGTGTCCCTGAGGCTAGAGGAAAGTTTATGTATGTTATTGTACTCATTCAAGGGTATGTCTATGTCAGTATGTATATCTATACCAAATACAAAGCTTTCTGTATTTCAAAGTAAGCTGTATATTTACAGTATGTTTACATAAAAATGGAATTGTCTTTACAGGGATAAAATTTAGGCCTCCCAGAATTGAGCTGTTTAACATAGTGAACTGATTCTTTTTTTTTTTGTACCAGGGATTGAACTAAGGGGCACTTAACCACTGGACTATATATCCGGCTCTGTTTTTATTTTGTTTAGAGACAGGGTCTCACTGAGTTGCTTAGCGCCTCACTTTTGCTGAGGCTGGCTTTGAACTTGGGATCCTCCTGCCTCAGCTTCCCTAGCCTCTGGGATTATATGTGTACGCCACTGCTCCTGGCACAAACTGATGTTAAAACTCTGATTTTTGTAATTTATGAAGGAAAATTGAAAGTAATTTATGCTTTTCAAAATGGGAAAAAATAATGCATACTGCTAATATCACGATGGGATGAAAATATAAATCTGGAGATAATTTTTAGAAATTTCTGAAATTTTTGTCTTGTTTTTTCCTTCTAATAGAGAGGCGAAAAAAGGCTTCAGCATGGGAAAGAAATTTGGTGTATCCCGCTGTTATGATTTTACTTCTTATTGAGACAGTAAGAATTTATTTGCATTCTTCATAAAGCATATTATATTTTATTTACTTTAGCCTTTGAGTATTGTAACTTTCAGCTAAATGGTTTCTAGTGAACAAGATTTTCTATCGAACAAGATTAAAATGTGTTTATACCTTTGTTAGAGCAAAGATGGAAGCTAATGCCAATTAGAAAAAGTCCTCAATTGTCTGTTTCCTGAGGAAATTCAGACTTTTGTCTCATTTGAGAAAACAAGATGTTGTAGAAACCCTAGTTTAAACTTGCTGAAAAGATATGAAAATTACATTGTGAAATTAATTCTGTTGATACTTTACATGTCTGAGATCTGTAGAGTTGTGGGTTTCCAATTGGTGAGACTACTTAGTGAATGGTCTATCTCATTATCTTTTGTCATAAGCTTTGAAATCATAATAATTTGCAGAATTTTAAAGAATTTACCCTGGAGCATTTATACGTCATCTGCTTTGTTTGTGGAATTTGGTCTTGGCTGCTTTCCCTCTGTTCTGAAGCATGCATTTGGTCCTGTAGACTTATCATCTGCATGTTGAAACCAAGAGCTGACCCAGCCCAATCTTTGTGTTGCAGGCTATCTCGGTCCTACTGGTGGCCTGTAATATTCTCTGCCTGCTGGTTGATGAAACAGCAATGCCGAAGGGAGCAAGGGTACAGTAAAGTGCTTTCCTCTCTTTTGCATATGTGTTCTGTGTATAGACTTGAGTGTTTTCAGTAAGTGAATGAAAACATTTGCCTTTCTGTGAGGTCAAGTTGTATGACTTTCTTTATGGAAAGAGTTTTCAAACAGTGTATTTATAAATATTGATTTCTCTAATTTTTTTTTTTTTTACTTTGAATTGTCCTTTTTTTCAGGTTGTAGAGTTTTCTTTAAACTCTGGTATCAGAGTTAAACTTGGTTTTACTGAAATTCCTATTGGTGATTCTTTAAGAAAATGCATGCTCTAAAATAGTGATGTATAAAGAGTATACCTGTTAGACTCACTGGATTTTTTTTTTTTTTTTTTTTAAACCCAGGGCCTCAGGCATGCTAGGCAAGCACTCTGCCACTGAGCTGCATCCCCTGTCCACTCACTGGATTTTTCAAAGATCTAAATATACAGCTATAGGGACTTATACTTTAACTGTATCACACATTTTGTGAAACTATAACAAAATATACAGATACTGGATGAAAGTATTTCTTTTCATGAATTAACTTTTTTCCTGATTTAAAAATCGATGATGTTATTTAATTGTATTGATGAACCTATTTGAATATATTTTTCATATGTATTATAGTTATCCTGACGTATTCATATTTGCTATTCTTTTTCTATATATTACTACACAAGTTTGAATCCTTAAAGTGGCATTTAAATTTTGAAATTTTATTTTATTTTTCCCAAGTCGTCAGCTTTTGCATTCCCCATAGCCAGATTCATGATATCACTGATCCCTCTCTGACTCAGATGACATATCCTTGTCTCTCATAGGAACAAGCCAGTGTCTGTCTTAATTCCTTCCCTTCAGTTTCAGAAAAAGATCCCCTGTTCTTTCAGAGACTGATTTCTTTAGCCATTTTCTTGATTCACTCAACCACCAGCCTTCTTGGGACCTTGTGCCATCTGCCACTGCCATCACCATACTTAGTTGTGCAAACCTACCGACTTCCCAGGTGCCTCAATCTGCACAATAAATAAGATGGTACTCCTCCTCCATCTTAGCCTTGTCTTTGTATCTCTCAAACCATGGGTTGACCAGGAAGTCATTCCTGTATTGACTGCCTGTTGACTCTTTAATCCATTTTAATATGCCATCAAGACAAAGTAAGTCCCAAGCTCTGTGGCACATTTTTATACTACCCCCGTGAGTGGATATTAGAGAGTGACATGTACCTTTAAGGGCTTCCTGTATGATTGTACAGATAAATTAGTTCATCTTAATCCTGCTATAGCTTTCTCTTAAAATGGAGTATTCCAAAAATATTTTCCATTTTAGTCAACATGGATTTGCAGGGGAGTAAAGTGTCTTTTCCTCACCCAGCATACGGTTCATGAGAGGTCTCTATATCAAAAGAGATCAATGAGAGAAAAGTGAACATATTTATTTAACATAAGTTTTACGTGACACAGGAGCCTTCAGAAGTAAAGACTAAGAGAAACAGGGAACCCTGTGTCTTTATTCTGAGATTTGAAGCAGATTGGTCAGTGGAGTGGTGGCCCTAAGAGGGTATGGTTTACTTGGTATGTCCTTTGTCTTCAGAGAGGGGAATTCTCCTGGTATCTGGGTTTAGAGAAAACCTAGGGTCTTCCCTTTGTCCCTCCCCACAATAAGGGTCACATGGTCTGCTTCAGAGAACTTTGGGAGGTCAGAGAGTGATCTTTATAGGTCTTCTCAAATACTGAGGTGTCAGGTTTTGGGGTAGCGTGTTCTAAATCCAATCATTTTCTATTGACATCATTCTTTTTGTCTTCAAAATATTGGCAAGAAATTGATAAATTCCTTTCCCTTTGTTTATATCTGAGATTTTCATAGCTACTCTTACATTTGTTGGCAAAATTGAATGGATATATAATGTGTATGATAATATTTATTGGCTTATTTTTTATTAGTCTGACTATACATTCTTATCTCTGGTGGTGTTATATAAGCTGACTAGTAGAACAGTAATTCATATGCAGATCATTCCTTTAATATTTAGTTGTAAGATTTGAAAATATTGTTTGCACTTTACTAGGGAATTATATTTTGCCTGTCAGGGCTCATTAAATTAATATATTCTGTCTGGTTTGATTTTTTTTTTTTTTTTTAAGTTCTAGGTTTTGAAATAGATGTGACATTTAGGGGAAAAATGATGCATTACTTTTTAACAATCTGTGTTAAGTTATATTTTTTGTAACTCTTGAGTTTCTAAGGAAGATTTGGGGAAGGGAAATAAGGATAGGCATCCACTTTCTTTCTAAGCTTAGCTTAACTCTGACACAATTAATTTGTGTAATTCTGTACGTTGCCTCAGCCTTCAGATGAGTATATTTTCTATCCCTATTGTAACATTCTATTGGTAAAACATTTATCCCAAGAATATTTAAGATCTATTTTCTCAAGTAGCAAATTGCTACACTTTTTAACAGTAAGTATAGTATCATTTTGGCAAGTACATTAAATTACATTTGAGGTAAATCAGAATTTTTTTTTTTTGAGCTTGTTAAAGTTGTTAACATGGTAGCTGAATTTGTTGATGAATTCAGTCTGATGTCATGTTTCATTGGCCTTTGAAAGCCTACATGTTATTTCAAGGTATTAAACATTCTTAGTTTCAACTGTCTTATGTTTGTGAAACAATAGTTTTAGGAAAACTAAATATGGTGGTGTCAGTGGATTCTGAAATTTTTTTTTTCTCCTCTAGGGGCCTGGAATAGGAAGTGCCTCTCTCTCTACATTTGGTTTTGTGGGAGCTGCACTTGAAATCATTTTGATTTTGTATCCTTTCTTTAACTGAATTTTCTGTCTGTTAACAAGTTTTCTGTCTAGTTTCTGGGACAGTGGTAATTTACTAAGACACTTGTCTGGAAGAGAAAACAGGTCAGTCTTCCCCAAGCACTCAAAGTGGTGTTTTGTTTTGTTTTGTTTTTGCTGTGGGCCTTAAGACCTTTGGGAGGTTGCTGAGAACTCATGGAAACTCGCATTCTTCTGAACAGTTCTCCTTGATTCTCACAGCTATCTTATGGTGTCTTCTGTTGTCGGTTTCTATAGTCTCCGATTTTTTGGAAACTTTACACCCAGGAAGGATGACACAACTATGACAAAGGTAAGGTAAAGTCTGAGGCAACTGTGGCCCTCTGTTGCCTTACAAGACAAATGGACTGTGTTATTTAGTAATTGCTCCGAATGGTTCATCTGCTGTGATAGGTGTTGGTTTGCAAGCTACGTAAACACAAGCGGGAAGATTTTCAGAATGCTGAGTGAGTGGGAAAAGGATGAGCTCTGTTTGATTTGGATGGGGTCCATTCACTTGTAAATGCACAGAACTGCAGAGCTTCTTCACTGCTATAGAAGGGTCCTGAAAGGACTCTTTTGCCTATAAAGAAAACGTATTGCTAATGAGTAACTTTGATTGTACTAACTCTGCTTCTGGGAGCTTGTCTGAAATCTGAAGAACTTAGTTGCTACAAGTAGTAGAGACAAAGTATTTCAAATTTGAATAATTAAAGTAAGTCGGAAGAGTTTTATTCAGAAACATTTTGTAGTCTGAGGTTAATTTGACTTTGTACAATATGTCATTGCCTTCATAATAAAGGCTGTTATCTTATATAGTGATTGAATCTCTGGAAAATGTTCCCACAGGCTGACAAAGAATGACTAATAAGAGTTGCTGCCTTACTTTTTTCTTCCATCGTATGTTTCTTATTTTTAACTTATTTAAAAAGGAGAAGATATATTACACACACACACACACACACACACATATAGTGTTACAGCTTCTTTAAAGTCAGTAATTGAGGGTTTTTAAAAATCTAGTATCTAGTTTAAATGATCGTAAGTATTAATAAACATTTCGCTCCTCTTATTAAATGTGAACAAATAGCCTAGGACACCTTGAAAACGAGTGACTAAGTTCAGATGTTTAATAGCAGACACTTTTAAAATTAGATCTTAAAGAGAAGTAGATCTTATATAAGAGAACTTGAACAGTAGTCTGGTTTTAAAAATATAGTAAGAAGAATCAAATATATTCTTTTTTATTTGACAAGCAAAGCTTTTTGAAATTGGCAATCATACCAATAATGTGAAGTATATTGTCTAAGTGAAAAGTGACGTAAGTGTTCCATGACTGTGTGTGTGTGTGTGTGTGTGTGTGTGTGCGCCAGGTACTGTGAATATTTTATAGAATTCACAGTTATAACTCTAAATAGAAAAAGTTTTATTCTCGCAATTCTGTACTGAGCAGTTAGCATCACTCAGAAGCTGGCTGAGTGGGGCAGTGATCCACAGGGTTGGTGGTTTACTGTCATCCTGCTGTCCAGTTGCCCAGTATTCTTTCTGATTTCTCCTCACAGATCATTGGTAATTGTGTATCAATCTTAGTCTTGAGCTCTGCTCTACCTGTGATGTCAAGAACTCTGGGTGAGTTTAAATGAGAAATGTTCATTTAAAACCTTTTTTCTTAAAGATACTGTTACTAAACCTTTTTAACTTTTATTTTTTCAACTCTTTCAAAAAGATCACCTTTAAAATATAATGTTTCTTCCTACATTGTTATACCTTTAGTTCTGTACTTGGCCATACCAAGACAAACACTTTCATCAAATAAAAACCATTAAAAAAAAAATTTAAAGTGTTTCTTCTCCAAACAATAGACTCCCCCCCTTCCCAGCCCCCACCACATTCACAGCTTTTGAATCTTCCAGTGAGGAAACTGTCTTTAAAAAAACATTTACATCTAGAAAATATTAAACTAATGTCTTTTTTTGAATGTAAAATTTAGTATGTAGTTTAAAAAACTGGAAAATTGTAAACTCATTTTAAGCTGCTTTGTATTCATGAAAATAGAGTTGAAAAATATGCATGATACAGTTTCTGGGAGCATATGCTTATTCCAAGGACGTCCTTGGTCCTCAGTCTCTCTTTGCCTGTCAATCAGATCATTTCCTTAGTTTGTCATTATACAGAGGATTCTGATCATCTTTTAAAAGTAAAACAGATTTCTGCTTTGTCACTGAAAGGTCATTTGACCTTCTATATAAAATATTAATTATAGACGGTTCAGTTCTTGCCTAGGTATTATTTCAAACAAAACTTTCTATTGGACCATTTTGTATAATTTTCTAGATTTAGGTTTTAACTTAGGAAACTAATGATTATAGAAACATCAGTAACTTCAGCAAGGTGCTCTGCAACAACTGTAGTGCCTCTGGGTTTCTTCTGCTTTAGCTGTCATGTTGCCTCCATTATTGATTCAAGGCTAACGGCCATCAGCAGTGCAGGCTGTGCATGAAAGTGGGGGCTTTGTAGTTATCTTCATAATTTTTATGAATTCTTCATTTTTTAATAGAAAGTGTAAAGTGGACATGTAAAGGGACCACTGGAAACCCATTTACTTAGTCCATCAAATAATTTTGGTGATATGACAGCCACCCTGCCATTTAAACATTTAGAAAGCTTATGTACTGTGCTCTGTTACTTAAGATTAGTTGCTGATTATTAATAGATACTGATTTTATGAAGAAAATTACATACTGAATATAGTTTTAATACAAAGAAAAAAAAGCAGGGCAAAATTCACTTTTTGAGGCCTGACAAATTAAATTCCTGAGTAGTTTTCCATAGAGATAAATAAAAAGGAGAAAAGAAAGATGGAACAATTAAGATGCAGCTAACAAATGCCGGGGCCCAGCTGTCCAAACAGGATTAATGGAGTGCATTAGGGTACAGTGAGTCATGTGGCGCTTTGCAAGGTGTCAGCCCGCTCGGCAGTGCAGGCTATGCCCAGTGGCACTGCACAGATGAAAAGGAGTAGATACGCTAAACAGATGCACAGAGGCTTTTCACAGTGTTAAAGCAAATTTCTAGACTAAAAGATAAAGCTTTATTTTAGTATTATGGGAAATGCAAACTAGAGAGTTACTTTGTAATTCCTCTATTAACTCTTTAGAATTGAGTCTTTGATTTTAAGAAGGTAAAATATAGAGAATTGTCATGAATATTATCCTAGTGTATAGCAGGATTTCAATTTACTAGCTGAAAAGCTTATAAGACTAGAATAGAGGACGTACTTAACAATCAAATTCCAAGCTGTGAAATTTTCCACTCTTTTCTCCTCGCCTCTCACAAGGAAATCTGACCTTACGTGGTCTCATTTGCTCCTGCAGGATCAGCCAGCAGTGTCTCATCACTTAGGTGACATAAGAGAGACAGTAACAAGGAGAATCATAATTTAACTGAATCGTGCATTTTCCCTCTTATTCCAATAATTTTCTAGTGAAGACTGTAATTTTAATTGGAAATTGAAAATACATCAAACCTAGTAAGATTAATTTGGCGATATTTTTGCTTCAAAAGTGAAAAATGTTCTGTGGGTGTTTTTCTCTTTTGAAAAAATTGCTGAATTCTATTATTGTTTTATTATAGGCATTATAAATTAAAGCTTTAAGTTCATAATGTGAAATAATACATTTATTAAAGAATTCCTTTTAACATTTAAAGCTTGTTAATATTTGAATGAAGAAAATTTTGTACTATTTAGATAAAGTCACCAATAAATTTAATAAGGATATCACATGCTACAGAGAATTAAGTGGCAAGGAATGTTTTGACCAGGTAAAAAGGAATGTTTTGACCAGGTACTTCAGTCAAACATAATGATAGTTTTATTGCCCATAGGAAGTACAAAGACTCTTCTTAAAATTTTGTGTTTGAACCCTTTAAAGCCCTTCTAAAGTTTTGAGCCATGCCAGTGTTCCAAAACGTTATTTTGTTGAACATTTAGACTTTAGTTTTGAAGAATCCAAATTGGGTTTGTGGGGTCATTTGATGTCCGTTACCTATAGTAAAGGGTTTACTGTTTACTTTAATGAACTCTCCAAGTGGTAAGAGGAGATGGTTGCAAACGGGGTACAAACAGAACAGGATCAAATTGGTCATCTAGAGATGTCTCAACTTCTCTATAACTATTTCAAGTTTAGATGTTGCAGTGAATTCCTTAAGAATAGATTTCATATGATTGCTGTCATGCTCTTCATTGTGCTTAATCAAGAAAACAATGAAAGGTTAACATCTTTTCATTGCTTTTCATTTTGAAATTTCTAATGATGGAGAAATTTTTCTCAAATGCAGATAACAGTATTTGAAATGCTTTTGCTAATTTTTGCTTCAGAAATTTTTATTTTATTTTTATTCTAGATGGTCTTTCTTGCATAAAATATGCAAAGTCCATAATACAGATTTTTTAAAAAAGTGTTTTTGGCATTTTAATAAAAATATAATTTCAAATGAAGTTGAATTTATTTTTAGCATTTCTACATGTTTCTCATCCAGGTCCATGCAGTCTGACACCCATAAAGGAGACACAGTGGGTTACTCTCTTGTTCTCTGATGGAGGGCTCTTGTTAAAAAGTGGTCTTTTTTTGGAGAAGGCTTTATATGAGTTTTTTTTTTAGTATGTTACTAATATTTGCCCTCAGATATACCTCTTCATTTCTCTCTGTAAAATGGAAATAAATGATCCTTTTACAGATGCTTAGCAATGGCAAATTATGATATTGATATAAAAGTGATTTCAAGACCCATATTGAAAGTTTCTCAGCAAAAAATATTGAATGACTTAGTTATATTCAGATATATTATAGAAAATAATAAGTGAGTGGAATTAATTAACTTTTGATTATTAATGTTTTTATAGCAAACTATAAATTTGTATATATAGTTAGGATTTTTAAGAATAAAGAATTCTTAAAAGTATTTTGTTTACGGGGCTGAGTTGTAGTTCAGTGGTAGAGTGCTTGCCTTGTACGTGTGAGGCACTGCGTTCAATTCCCAGCACCACATATAAAGAAGTAAATAAAAATAAAGGCCCATCAACAACTAAAAAAAATTTAAAGAAATATTTTGTGTCAAATGTCTAAGGGGGCGACTAATGATAACTCCCTGGAAATTCATGTTCCCTGTGTCTCCTTATTGTGTTTTTGATACTACACTGATTTAGGGAGATGAAAAATGGTCTGAGAAAATGACACATTGTTCAGATGAATCTAGACTTAGCCATCTGTTGATATTCAGATACCTTAGTTTGCTATAAAATAAAATAAATTTCATATGAAAATAATCCCAGATCATTTAGCTAGAAGGAACCTGAAGAGGTAATTTTAAAAATGTTACAGTTAAAGTATTAGTTAAAACTAGACGGTTATAATGAGGGTTCAGGCTAGAATGGCTTCAGACCACCAGTTTGAATCCTAGTCCCTAGTTTCCAGAAACCATTTTGGTTTATAGCTTTTCAAATAATATCTTGTAAATGTGGGTGTGAGTGTGTTCTCTATAGGAAATTTTAACTCTCACCTGGATGTGACTTTGTTTCTAATTCTTTTATTAGCATTCTTGTTCCCTTTGATGGCTCTTGACTTTGTGTGCTGCCCAGTGGGAGTTAAAAGAAGAAAAGATTTTGAAATAATTTCCTCTATCAGAACTCAGTCATCTGAAACTGAATTTCAAACCCAAACATGTGACTATCTCTATGTGTAGGTTACTGGTGACCTCCTAATTGTCTACTCTTGTGGATTCTGATTTTATCTTAATTAATCTGGCATTTGCTGTTTGTAACCTTGGCCCTCCCCCCCCCACTTCTTCATTTCTGATCACCAAGGCCTTCTTTTCTCCTTCTCCTCTAGCTTTGCTGCTGTGCACCTACTACAACACATCACTTGTTCCCACTTCCAAACCTTCAACTTACCACCCACCCCTAAGCTAGGCAGAGGAGCCCAGCTCTGCTCCAAGAAGGGTTCCACTGCCATCCCGTACTGGTCCTTTCTAAATCAGAGCCTGTTGTGCTTGTCTCTGAATTCAGTCTTTGGAACACTTCTATCCAGAAGGCCAAATCAGAACCTTAAGAGTTTTGGCAGGCTCCTCTGCCATCTTGCAGTGATATTTGGTAGCAGTACTAGGTTTCATCTTCCTCCCCATGTTTCTCTTGGAAAAGTGAAGAGTTTGATAGTGTTGAAAGCAGAGAGCTGTATGTGACTTTCTCTTAATAGTTCATCCTTGAAAGGAGTGTCGTGGATTCTAAGCAGGTGTTCTCCCTTCTTCCCTCCCTCCCTCCTTCCTCCTCCCTCCCTTCCTTCCTTTCTTTCCTTTTCCTTTTTTTTTTTTTTCTTTTGAGAAGGGTGGAGTAAGAAGACACTAAGCCAAACCAGAAGAACTAAGAAAGCATTTAGTTTTGCAATTTAATTTCTCCCACAGTGAGAAGGTGTGATTGGGAGGTGTCGCAGAGGCCCTTTCTGGAGAGTTTCTCCAGGAGGATAGACAGCTGCCTTCTACATTGCAAGGCTAAGGCATTCACTTTTTTGCAAATTAGTTCTTTCTTGGACTCTGACTCGAGTTTTCCTTGGTTGGCTCTGGCTTGTCTTCAAGTTCACCTGACTGCTAAATTGAACTACCTTCTCAGGTGAGCAGAGCACCCTGGCAGTGTGTAGTCATCATGAAGGTTGTTCTGAGGACTACAGATGCATTTTCCATTCCCAGGCTTTGGCTGGAGGTCTCTCGTGGCCTTCTCCCCTGACCTTTCTGTACCTGTCCAGTCTTCTGCATTCTCTGAGGCCAGTCAAATCCTATATTGTGTGGGAAGGTGGCTTAAACTCTTGTATTTTAAACCTTGTGTTATGCCTCCTGAGTTTCTCAAGAATCTTTACATTACTTCAAGGACAAGGCCCTGTTTCTTGCATCTTTTTATCTTTCACAGCATTGGTCAGTAAGCATTTGTGATGTGAGTGGGTGCTTCTTGTTGAGGTGGGCTGTGTTCTCAGAGTAGATGAACCAAGACATTCTAGTTGTCCTGATTCTGTCCTGCTTCTTTTTTTCTCCCAGAAACAATTAAAAAAATTTTAAATTTGTTCTTTCTTAGTTATACATGACAGTAGAATATATTTTGACATATATATATATATTTGGAGTATAACTTCCCATTTTTGTGGTTGTAAATGATAGGAACATAGGAAAGTAATGTCTAATTCATTGTACTGTTTTTCCTGTTCCCATCCCCCTTTACTTCCTTCACTCTGTCCTGTTTAATCTGGTAAATCACCTCTTCCTCCCTCCACCCTGGCCTATTGTGAGTCAGCATCCACATATCAGAGAGAACATTTGGCCTTTGGTTGTTTTTTGGGGATCGGCTTATTTCGCTTAGCATGACAGTCTCCAGTCCATTTACCGGCAAATGCCATAATTTCATTCTTCTTTATGGCTGAGTAATAGTCCATTGTGTATGTATACCACAAGCACTTAGGTTGATTCCATAGTTTACCTGTTGTGATTTGAGATGCTATAAACATGGATGTGGTTGTGTCACTGTAGTATGCTGATTTTAACTGCTTGTCTTTATTTCCGTGTTCTAAACTGGTTTGACTAAGATTTTATTATTTTAAAAAGCCCTTATAACAATAGCCAAATATGGAGGTAGCTAAAATGTCCATCATCAGCTGAGTGGATCATCATGGCCTACCCATACAATGAAATGTTACTCAGCCCTAAGAAGGAATAATTTCTAAGTGAAGCAAGCTAGTCATCACAAGGACAAAGGCTGTGGGATTCCACTTACAAGAGGCACCTGACTCATCTAGTGCACAGAGAAAGGAGGATGGTAGTTTCCAGGAGCTGGAGGGAGAAGAGAGGAGTCGTCATTTATGGGTTCAGAGTTTCAGACTTGCCGGTTCTGGCAGTGGATGATGATGAGGTTGTACAAAAATGTAAATACCATTAATACCACTGAACTGTGCATTAACAGTGGTTAAACTGCTAAACCTTGTGTTATGTATCTTTTACTACAATTAAAAACAACAAGATGGGATGACTTACTGATTGATACATGGTACAGTATGGATGAGCCTTGAAAACATTATGCTGAATGAAGTAAGCCTGACACAAAAGGCCACACAGGGTATGATTTTGTTTAGATGAAAAGTCCTGCATAGGAGAATTCACGGAGACAGAAAGCACATGCGTGGTTCAAGAAGCAGGTGTTGATGGGTGCAGGGTTTCACTCAGAGTGATGCATGGGTGCTGGGGCTGGGCAGAGGTGGTGGTGGTCCAATATGTGAGTGTCCAGTGCCCTTGAATTATTTATTTAAAATGGTTAATTCTGTGCTATGTGAATTACACCTCAGTAAATTATTTAGAAGGAAAGAGTGTTACGTAGTAAATACTGGTTTTCTTCACTGTTCCCTGGCCATGCACGACATACATAAATCCCAAGGCCTTAACTACTTCTAACTGTGTAAGTCACTTTCTCTCATTCATCTTCCAGTGCTGCACACAGTGGACAAAGGGAGCAGGCAGGAAGAACACCGCAGGTGGCTTTTGCAGTGCAGGCAGAGTCCTACCCCGGAGGGCCTCCTCTGTCCCTTCTCTGTTCCATCTACTCATGGTTAAAAGGCTAGCCCATCCCTGCCACACCCACCCCATACACAGTGAAAGCATGGCCCTGTGGTCCCCTGCTCCAAATGCTGCAAGGGTTTTTGCCATTCAGACAACACCCAGCCTCCTTAAGGGGCACCTGTGCCCTTTAACCTAGCCCTGCCTGCATCTCCTGCCATTCCAGAGACATTCTGAGCTGTTTCTAATGAAGGCACGCTCCTCATTGTGTTGGGCAGAAAGTGTGGCTGCTGTGTTTACTCTGCCCTTGAACACACTGCTTCCTCTACCCTGAGTGTTTTTCCCCCGTCGCCAGGTGGGGCCTGCCTTGCCCAGAACCTGACATGGTGCTCAAGATGGCTCATCAGCTCAGTGGGCAGTCTCCAGGAGCCTTCCCTCGGCCCTTTCTTCTTATCCCTCTCTGCTCTCAGAACACAGTCAGACCTGCCATGTCACACTGCATCCTGATCTCTCAGTTTCTTCTCCTGACCCAGTAGTCCAGAGGAAAGGAGCCTGCCCCACCCCATCATGCCGTGTGCACAGCGGGGTCCTGTGCTTCCTGCTCACATTCAGATGCATTGGGAACACTACTGTCCTGAGATCTTCTCTTCCTGAGAAGACAGTTCTAGGAGGGGAATCACTGCCTTACATGCTTACTTTATAACTCCTACAGAATCTGTATAGTGTTAAGAATATGGTAGGAAATTAAAAAAAAAAAAAATCATGTCATGTAACTCATGACACAAATACAGAAATATAGTTTCTCATTATCATTTCAAGGGCTGAGCCATATACTGACATACCCATGCAGGATATTGATTATATAGTCTGAAGTTTAATAAATACATTTAAACAGTTTTATTGAGATATCGTTAGCATACAGTTAACCCACATATTTAAAGTACAGTTTGATAAGCTTTGATTGATGTGTGCAGTCAAGATCAACAACATGCCCATCACCTTAAATGTTTTCTTTTGGCCCCATGTATTTTTCCGTCATACCTACTCCCCAGCACTACTGCCAGGCAACCAAAGACCTGCCTTTTTTTTTTTTCCCCCCTAAGAGCAGTTTTAGGTTCACAGTCTAGTTGAGGGGAAGGTACAGAGATTTCCCACATACCCCTTATCACTGTCCCCCACCAGAGAAGTCTGTCTGTTACAGTTGCAGTACTGCGTGGGCCCCTCTATGTCACCCAGAGTCCATAGTTTACGCAAGTGTTCACACTTGGTGGTGTGCATCCTGTGGGTTTGGGCAGAGGCACAATGATGTGTATCCACCGTTGCCTGGAAGTCTTCTGTGCACCTCCTGTTCACCCCAGCCCCCAAGCCCCTGGCAACCACCCATCTTTTTATTGTTTCTATAGTTTTGACTTTTCAAAAATGTCACATAGATGGAATCATAGTGTATATAGTGTTTCAGAGTGGCTGCTTTCAGGTAGCAGTGGCATTTACTGTCCCTCTAGGTCTGTTTTCTTTCTTTAATTTTTTTTTTTTTTTTTTTAGTTGTAGATAGACACAATACCTTTATTTATTTGTTTATTTGTATGTGGTACTAGGGATTGAACCCAGTGCCTCACGCATGCTAGGCAAGTGCTCTACCACTGAGACACAGCCCCAGCCCCCTCCATGTCTTTTTGTGGCTTGATAGCATATTTCTTTTTGTTGATGACTATATCCTGGGATTGTTGGGATCTATGAAACAAGTTGGAAAGGATTAACATTGTTACAATATTCTTCCAACTTCTGAACACAATACACTTAGTTTCTTTATTTTGTTTTCCCTGATGTTTTGTAGCTTTTGTTGTTCAGATTTCATTTACAAAAATGATATTCTAAAAATATTCTGTTCTCAATACTTCACTGCTGACAATGTAAATACAGATGATTTTAGTGTATTGATCTTTTTTATTTTGTAACCTTGATAAACTCACTAGTTTTAGTAGCTGTCTTATGAACATCATCAGATTTTTCTTCTTAGATGATTTGACATCTTAGATGAGTCCTTTCCGGTAGAATCTTTTATTTATTTTGTTCCCTTTGTATTTGGTGCCTCTAGGACAGCATGAGTGAAGGAGGGGAGCAGACTTCTTGCCTTGCTCTTCCTCGTTCTAGGAGAAGCATCTGTCCCTCACTATCAACTGTGAGTAGCTGTAGCCTTTGTGGTGGTGTTTCTCATTTATTTATTTTTTGTAGTTACTTATACCAGCCAGGTTGAGGATATTCCTTCTTTTTCCTGCTTTTTTGGAGTTTGCTTTTTGTTTTTTAAACCAGGGATGAAGTTGTTGTTGTTGTTGTTTTTAATCAAGGATGGATGTTGGATTTTTTAAAAATGTTTTTTGTGCATCTTTTGAGATAATATGGCTTTGCTTTTTAGTCTACAGATATGGTAAATTATGTTGAGTAGTTCTCAAGTGTTTGTTAAAACCACCTACTTCCTGGGGTAGGATCCTTGAGGATGTGATGTGTTTTCCTTGTTTATATTGTTGGATTTGCTTCACTGTTTATAACTATATTGGTCAGTAGTTGTCCTTCTTAGTATCTAATATGGTTTAGATTAGGTGTACTCCAAAAACTCATGTGTGAGACCATCAAGAAAGTTCAGAGGTGAAATCACTGGGTTACAAAAGCATCCACCTAATCAGTGCCTTAATCCCCTGATAGGGATTCAGGTGGTGGTGGCAGTAGATAGGTAGGGTGTGGCTGGAGGAGGGGGGTCACTGGGGTGTGCATTTGAGGTTTATGTTTTATCCGTGGTGAGAGGAGCCTCTCTCTGCTTCCTGATCATCATGTCCTGAGCTGCTTTCCTCCACCACATTCTTCTGCCTTGATGCTCTTCCTCACCACTGGCCAGAGCAGTGAAGCTGGCTGTGGACTGAGACCTCTGAAACTGGGAAGCTCCAAATAAACTTTTCCTCCTCTAATTGTTCTTGTCATGTCTTGTGGTCACAGTGGTGAAAAGGCTGACTAAATCACTGTCTTTTACTCTGGTTTTGATGTACATATAAAGAATGCTGTCCTCATTCACAATATTCTGAAATATACCCTCTTCTTCAGTTATCTGGATAAGCTTTTGTAGAATCAGTTTTTTCCCCTTTAGTTCTAATATAGTTCCTCACTGAAACCATCTAGGTCTGGAATTTATTTTTTTGGAAAGGTTTTAGTAACAAATTCTTTTATAAATATAAGGCTACTGTTTTACCTATTTCTTCTCCAGCAAGCTTTGTTAATGTCTTTTAAGCAATTTGCTTTTTTTATCCAACTTGTTTATTGACAAGAGTGCTCTTACTTTCAGTGGAAGTAGATTTTGCAGTGAAATAACCTTTTGAAGCAGATTGGGTGATTGATATATTTTTTTTCCTGAATACTGTGACTGAAAATTTATGAAATTTTATTGATCCTCTCAAAGGACCAGCTTTTGGTTTCATTTATTTTCTCTGTTCTTTTTCTATTGTCTAGCTCACTGATTTGGCCCTTATCTTTATTATTTTTTTTCTTCTACTTACTTTGGAGTTTATTTTCTCTGATTTTCCTGTTGCCTTGAAATAAAAAGATGGGTTCATTGATCTGAGGTCTTTTTCCATTTCTGATATTGACACTTAACACTAAAAATTTCCTTTTAAGTTCTGTTTTGGCTGCCTCCTCCCAGTTTTTATAGTAAGTATTTTGCTTCTCATTCAGTTCAAAATACTTTCTGATTTAACCTCTTTATTTCATCTTTGACCCATGAGTTATTTAGGAATATGTTATTCAGTTTCCACATATTTGGGGGGGATTTTCCAGAGATTTGTTACTGATTTTTAATTTGTTTTTTATTGATTTCATTATGGTGAAGAAGTGTATTTTATATGAATTGGATCATTTTGAATTTATTGAAACTTGCTTTATGACCCAGAATAAGGTCTGTTTTTAGTGTACAGTTGAAAAGATGGTATATTTTGCTATGGGTAGACGGTGTGTCCTATAGTAAAAGGTGAATTGAGTTGGCAGTGTTATTTGTACCCTCTGTACTGTTCTATACTGTTCACTGTTTTATCAGTTATTGAGAGGAGAGTTTTGAAATTCTGACTCTATTGTGGATCTGTTTATTTCTCCTGACAATTCTGTCAGTTCTTACTTCATGAACTTTGAACCTCTGGTATCAGATGCATAAATATTTAGGGTTGTTCTGCCCCCTTGATGAACTCACCCTTTCATAATTATGACAGGGCTAATGATTTTCCTTATCCTTAGTAATATTCTTTGAAATTTTCTTTGTGTTATATTAATGTAGCTATTTCAGCTCTTTAGTTAGTATATATTTTTTTCATTCTTAAACTTTTAACCTGTTTGTGTCTTTATATTTAAATAGTTGGTATTTTATAAACATACAGTTGGATCTTGTTTTCTAGCTGGCCTATCAGTCTTTGTGTCTGAGTTTGGACACTTAAGCCATTCACTCTGAATGTGGCCATGGACATGACTGGGTCTGAATCAGCTCTCATGGTGCTTGTCCCGTCTTTCCTTTGTTCCTCTTTTCCTCTTTATCTGCATTCATCCAAATAAATTGCATTTGAAAGAGATGGTTCTGCTTTACCTCCTTTGTTGACCTATTTGCTGTAACTCTTTGTTGTGTTATTTGACTGGTTACTGCAGGGTTTGTAGTATTAGTAAGAAATTTATATATAGTTTATCACCGTCTATCAAGTAATGTGCCATGTAACATAAGAACCTTCCAACAATTTTCTTTCATTTCTTCTCTGCTAATCTTGTGCTATTATTTATTAAAATCAGATTTATTGTAGTATCATTGACACATTCAGATTTTATATATTTAAGATGCTCAGTTTGACATTGTGATATATATAAGTGTTCTGAAATGATCATCATGATGAAGCTAATTAGTGTCATTACTTCTGTGTAGTTACCAGTGTGTGTATGGTGAAAGAATTTAAGATTTATCCTTTTAGCAGATTATAAATATACAAAATAGTTTGTTAATTATTGTCACCACAAAGTACATCAGATTGTGAAAACTTAACTCATATTACTGAAACTTTGTACCCTCTACCTAATGTCACCCATCTCCCCCAATCCCTGGCAGCCACCATCCTACTTTCTGTATAAATTTGACGAATTTAGATTCTACTTATAAGTGAGATCATGCAGTATTTGTCTTTCTATGTCTGGTCTGTTTCACTTAGCATAATTTCTTTATCCATGTGGTTATAACTGGCAAATTTCCTTTACTTTTAGGACTGAATTGTAAATACATATCTGTATAATAATAATGCATCACTCACTCCTTCCTGGCTTGCAGAGCTTCTCTGAGAAATCTGGTTGTCTTGTAGACGTTCCCTTATAGGAGATGAGCAGTTATTCTCTTGCTGCTTTCAAATTTCTGTCTTTGACTTTTAACAGTTAAGTTATAATGTATCTCAGCATAGACCACTCTTTTTCGTTCACCCTACGTGGAGTTTTGTGGGTTTCTTGAATCTGGATATATATTTCCCTACCTGGAATAAGGGGAGCTTTCCTTTATTATTTTTTAAGATGAGTCTTCTGCCCCACTTGCTTCTTCTGGAACATTCTCAAGCACCTGTTGGTTTGCCTGATGATGCATTGTTAAGTTCTGTAGGCTTTTGTCACTTTTTCCTTCTTTCCTTTTTTCTCCTCCAATTGAATAAGTTCACATGACCTATTGTCATAGATTCATAAAACCTCTCATTTGATCAAATCTGCCATTGAAGCTTTGTTGAAATTTTTAGTTCCATTATTGTAGTCCTCAGATCCAGATTTCTATTGGTTCTTTTTGTTTTCTGTCTCTTTGTTGAACTTCTCCTTTTGTTCTTATATTATTTTCTTGATTTCATTAAACTGTGTGTGTTCTTGGGTAGCTCATGAATTTCTTTTAGAGTACTGTTTTGGATTCTTTGTTAAGCAGGCAATGTGTGGATGTGGATTTTTTTATTTTTTATTTATTTTTTTACTGGAAGTTCATTGTATTCCTGATTTCCCATTTTCTTGTATCCTTGTGTTGACATCTGGGCAGTTGAGGCAATAATCAACTTCTAGACTTCATGGATGGTCTGGAGTAAGGAAAGCTCCCAGCTGTGGGGGACACGGGGTCACTACCTAGGCAATGTGTGGGAGTGTGCTGTTGCACAAGGCGCAGGCATAGTGGCATGCATATGTCAAGTGTGGGATTTGCAGGGGCTTTGGCTCTGGGGGATGGGGTCAGTGGTGTGGTGGCTCAGGCAGTTGTGGGGTTTCAGTGGTGAAGTCTGTGTGGATATTGGTTATGGCTGTCAGGGCTGTTGATGTCCTCCAGGTGCCCCTGGTTCCAGCAGCAAGTATGCCTGGGTAGGCAGGGGCTGGGCCAGCTGTCAGTGGGGGCACACACAGCATTCAAGGCCAGTGTTTGGGGCTGTAGCTGGCCTCTAGCAAACAAAACACTGGGCTCTAGGGGTAGCGGTGTGAGGCAGGGCTAGTTTTAGGTGCGTATACCGGCTGTTCTAGGTCTTGTGACCAGAGCACCTGGAGCAGCAGTTCTGGACTCAGTATGGTGGTGATGGCTTAGGGCCACTCCATCTACACAGGCAAAAATCTTGAGACCCTCAGTGCCAGAAGCTGCAGGATGTAAGCCGTGGTTGTACCAGCTGTCAGTTTCTTTAGTGGCAGAATCTGTTGGGGGCTTCTGGTGACCATGGTGGCACATGCCGCTTGATGGATATCAATGGCTTCTGCACAGCTGTGTTGGACTGCCAGTGATCTGTGTGTGTGACAGTGCAGCTGGGGAGGCCATTGGCTTGTCCTGTTCTTCTGGTGCTAAGGTGCAATAAAGTGAAACTTCTTCCTGCACTTCTCTGTTTGCCCGGCTCTTTGCCTCACCCTGTGGTTGTTCCTCCGTGGCTGCGCCCGGCTCTTCCAGAGCTGGTCTCCTTTGTGGGTCTCTGTCTGGTTGTGTTTTTATAGGTGGGCAAGGTGCAGTCTTCCACTATACCATGCTTCTGATGTCATTCTTGTGCTGTTGTCATCAGACATTTTACTTTTACACATGCTGTAAACCTCACAATATGTGGTCTTTGCTTTTGCTTTAAATGATGATTTCTTTTTTCCTTTAGTGCTGGTGTTCAAATCTAGGACCTTATGCATGCTAGGCAAGCACTCTGCCACTGAACTACATCTACCCCGTCCTAAAACAATGACCTTTTAAAAAAGTTTAACAGTGTTTAAAGAAGTTTTTTAAAATATATTTATCCACATGGTGATCATTTCTGCTGCTTTTCAGGTCTTTCTGTAGAGTCAGATTTCCTTCTGAGATTGCTTTTCTTCTACCTCAAATACTTTCTTTAACATTCTTTGCAGTGTAAGTCTTTGGGTAATGAATATTCAACTGTTTGTAAGTGAAAGTTCTTTATTTTGCCTTGTGTTTCAAGGTATTTTTGCTGAATATGAAATTTTATGTTACTTTTTTTTTCTCTCAGTACTAAAAATAATTACTCCATTGTCTTTGCATTATCTTTAACAACAAATACTTTGCAACCAGAATTTTTGCTCTTTTTTACATGAGTTCTTTTGGCAGCTTTATTTATTTATTTATTTTTATTCTTTTAAACAGACTGGTTGCTATGTGCTTTGGTATAATTTTCCTTGGATTTCTTTTCTTTGAGTTCATCGTGCTTTTTGATCTGTTGGTGTGCAGTATTCATTAAATTTGGAAGATTTTAATTTATTATTTCTTCAAATAATTTTTCTTCTGTTCCCTGTCTTCCAGGGACTCTGATCACAGGCACATCAGTCATCGGGAGTGAAACAACAGTTCCCTGATGCTCTGTTCACTATTTGGTCTTCTTTTGCTCTTGAGTTTCTATTACTTTATCTTTAAATTTGGTACTTTCTTTTTCTGCATTGTCTAATCTGCCATTAATCCCATCTGCTACTATACTTTTCATATTTTCCATTGTAATTTTCCTTTGAAGAAGGTCAATTTCAGACTATTTTATATCTTTCATATCTCTACTTATAGAGTCAATCTTTTTTTCTAGCTTTTGAAATTAAGGACTGTTAAGGTTATCTTATCAACTGTGCCATTTCTAGGCTGGGTGTTCCCTCACATGCCTGCAGTCCTGGGCTCCTGTGTGCAGCTCTCTGGACACAGAGCCATCCACATGCTCCAAGCTATGTCTCTTCATCTCAGGGAGGTGGCTGAGCCTGACTCCTTCTTTATACACTGCAGCCTAAAGCCTGCCTCAGGCTGTGAATGGTGCCACATAGGGGCCCATCTTACGTCTCATCTCCCAGCAGTCTCTGTCCCTCATTGCCTGGTGTCCAGGATCTTGAAGCCATCATTTTGTATATTTTGTCCAGTGGATACTGAAGTCTGTGTGGATATTGGTTATGGCTGCCAAGGGCATATTTAAATAGGATGGAAAATCTAATTGCCTTTACTCCATCTAGGCTGGCATCTGAAGCCAGTAATTATATTTCCAGTTGATGTCATTTAACAAAAATATACTTTCACAGTAAAATGTGTCACAAGTTAAAATCTTTGATCTAGCAGTGTCATCTACCTTTCCAGCCCCACATTGGAACCTCCCTTAGTCTGTGAATACCTTGATTTTTCTAGCAAATAAAATAGTTGACAGCGAGCCTAAGTACATTATCCTGGAAGTCATGATGTTTAAAGTGATGTAGACTTTATTATTTCATACTCTTGAGTCATGTTTGGTTTTTGATACCATCTTAGCTAAAATTATTTTAAAAGTTTGGTTTAGAGAAGGGAATTTGTAAACCTAGTCAGAATAGTGATTTAACCATTTCCAGAAAGAGAAAATATGTTCATCCTAATATTTCAATAGAATTTAATGTAGGAGTTTGTTTTTTATAATGAGATGACTGTGTGCTTTTGGGCAGCCTTACATCTAAGTCATGGATATTTGCGTCAGCCATTTGTACAACAGGCCACGTGTGTAATTCATTGACAAAGTCCCTTTGCTGTCCTTTGTGTGCCAAGCTTCTGAGTGCTCTCCTACCAGCTCCTGCAGAACACGAGTGTGCTTGCTAAAGGCCAAGTCCACTCAGCTGGGCTAAGAACAGCAGGAGTTGTCTGACTCACCTTGTGGGTGGAGTAGCCATCTCTTTCTTAAAATGAGGTTTTATTCTGTACATTAGTTCTTTTAAAGTATGAGTAGAAAAAGATTGTTATTCAAAGAATTACACCTAAAACATTTTTGATTGAATCCTGGGGGTGGGGGTGGGGAGTTGACATGCAACTTTTTATGAAGAGTATTTTATTCTCAGCAGAGAATATGATGCAGGTGATGTGACCTTCTGCCCAGGTGCGGCTTGACTAAGCTTCTTACTTACCCTTTAACAAAGGGAACTTCTGAATGGGTGTATTTAGGCATGTAGTGTTTTAAAATTTGCTGTCCAAATACCCTTTTGCCTTTCTCCAGAAATACAGGTTTAGAAGCACTGTATGTTCATATGATAAGTGTTAATAAATCAAAGCTTTGTCTGAGTGTGGCTGCATTGTGTTAAGTATTGGTGCTTTTTAATTTGAAAATAATTTTAATTATTGCTGTTATAGAAGCCTCAATGCCAGAATCTTAAGTGATTACTTCAGGTTTTTTTTTTTTTTTTTTTGCTTCAAGTTTCAGAATTAAAAAGCTATGTGTGTTGTCCACAGCAATCTTTGTCAATATCAGTTCAGTTTTTTAAGAAAAGTTGCAGTGGAAACAGCAGTTATTTTAGACTAGTCCCCAGGAGCTAGTATTCTGTCTGGATTCCCAGTACTCTATGGCAGCAGGCGCCTGGGTTTGTCTTTGTGAGGTCAACCTGAATGATCCTGGGAACCACACCTACTGCTAAAGGATGTCCTTTCCCTGGACATCCCTTGTTAGGCCTGGGCCCTGATTCTCTCGGATGCCAGGTCAAGTCCATTGAGGTGGTCTTAGTCAAAGCCCACCCTCCTCTTCTGGCACACCACCCATTCTTACTGTGGGGTTTCCATGACCTCACCTCTCCACTCTCATTCCACGTAGCACTGTCACAATATAGGGCAGGCCAAGTCCAGGGTGGTCAAATGACCACATAGCAGGTTCTGTTGGTTTCCAAGTTTCTTAAGATCAGCCATTGAACCATGGGAAGAAAATGTTAGACCTAGTATTTGTATTAGTAACTTTCAAAGTGTTTTGTATTAGTAAATAGTACATATATAGTTTATGAATAACTAAAAGCACATGGTAAGTATATGTGCCCAGATTTTGTCTTTACTAAGGGCAGTATATGATCCACACATTGTTGGTCAGGTGAGACTGCTCTGGACCTTTGAGGCAGGGTTTTCATCCTAGGCTGGGACCTGTCAGTTCTTAACAAATAAGCCTCATGGAGTGCAAAATTTGGGGTGTATGTACATATGTGTGTTTTTCTAGTAAGGCAATGCATAACCCTTCCCAGATTCAAAAAGGGATGTTTTGCTCTGCAGGTCAGATAAACTGCCAATCTAGGGTCTTAGTTGAAATTACGGAGACTTGTTTTGGTAGGACCATAGCTCGTTTACAGGTAACTTCCTAGGCTCCCTCAAAGTCTGCTTTATTTGAAAATTGAAATATATAATTCGATACCCATTCCTTTAACAAAGTGAAGCTTTACTGGACTTACAGCTGAGATGCTGCAGCCAAGATGACTGTCACCATCTCATAACAACACATGACAAATTCCACATACACTTCTGAAAGCATTTCATCCCGTTTTCGAAAAATACTTTGATGTTGTCTTTCAAATTTACATGCTTGGTCTCTGGTAGGAGTGACTACAGAGCAGGCTTGGATCCCCTGTTCTTACCCTTTTCTGTGAGAGGGTTTTGTGTTGTGTGTATGCAGTTCTGTGCTGCTCTCTGCAGTTGGCAAGGCTGAGAGTCAAGGTCACAAGTCAGCTGACAATGTGAGACTGAGTCAAAGGTATTCTTGAAATCACCTGTAGAATCCTTAAGGCACCCATAATATATGATGTACATAACTGTACAGTTCTGTAGATGGTTCCTGTTATTTCTTGTAATTCTTTGTAATTCCATTTTTGCATGGCTCCCTAGTAGCTCTTCAGTTTATTCCTTGAAGGCTCTTATAATCCTGTTGTCTTACTTGACTGACCACCTAAATGTTGGGATTTATCTACCTATGAGTGGTCAGAAAAATCTTGCCACTCACATTTTCTTTCCAGTGAGTACTGGACCTGGGGTGCATGCTCACTGAATAGAATGACTATTAATTTTTTTTTTTTAAATAAGACTTTTAAAAATATGTGTGTAGGTAAATTTAAGTAACTTAAAAGCATATATGGCATAATCCCATTGCATTTCCAGTTTTGCCCTTTTAGTTTATAAACCTGTAGCATTTAATTCAGATTAATGATGTTTTATGGAAGGAAATTATCCTCTTTATTTATTCTCTTATGTAATCAATATTAAGATGTGTAAAGTGTTGCTCTGGGCACTGGGATTATAGGAGCAGAATAAAATTATTGGGGAAAATAGGCAATAAATAATCCAGAAAGAAAAGAAAAGATTAAGTATTATATACACTGTGAAGACATATACTTGGGTCAAAGGGTGCTGGGGCATCTGGCTGTTCTTGGGGACAGTCTATCTCACCCCAGGAGACGGGCAGTGTGAGGATTTGCTTCTACACCCTCCTCAGTAGGACTCTGGTTCCTGTGGCCAGCTGCAGTCACCACATCCCCCCAGGCAAGCAGCACAGCAGCTTCCCTTTTAAAGGAGGCACGGATTCTGAGCAGGTGCTGGGCCTTTGTGCCATCCTCTTGCTTGTTGCTTGCAAGTGACTGGTGTGTACAAGAAGCAGGGTGGGGCTGGCGTGGGTGGTTCCATTGGATACAGCCAGGCAGGCGTTGTCCGCAGCACCATTCATTAGAGCATCTCATAACAGAGAGAGACCTAATTAGATCTTATTTGTACTTTATTTGGTAACAAATATATCTTACCTGACTTTATTAAGGGCTCTTTTATTTATTTCCAACAGGAATCACGAGATTTGATCTACTTGGAGACTTTGGAAGGTTTAATTGGCTGGGGAATTTCTATATTGTATTATCCTACAATTTGCTCTTTGCCATTGTGACAACATTGTGTCTGGTCAGAAAATTCACCTCTGCTGTACGAGAAGAACTTTTCAAGGCCCTAGGTAATCCTGAGGTTTATGGGTATTTTTCTTTTTGCTAATTACTAATTTTTGACATTTCAGGTAACTTAAAGTCTTTCTTCAGTCTCTAAATGTGTGTAATGTGAGAAGTTCAGTTCTTGATCCACCACATAGGATTGTGACCTCTGTGGAGTCACAGTGTTGGGCCTCAGAGCTCCTGTCTGTGAAAGGGTGGGTGACTCTTCCTCCTTAGGGGCAGTGAAGACATATACTTGCTGAAGTGCATCCTCCGAGGGCTCTGCACACTGCCAGACACACTTACTCCAAGAGCCCAGTGGGCCTCCGCTCCTTTATTCTCATGGTGATGGTGATGAGGATGACACTGTCGAACTCTAGTTTTCTGATAATGATGCCTTTTAGTATTTCTTAAAACTTTTTTGAGGCTCAGAGTTTAAAAGTATCAGGATGACCCATAATTCTCTTCAATAAGTCAGACTAATTCAGGATGACAGCAGTGGCTGTCTTGGCATTGTCTTGGCATTGCCACACACCACGGGCATCATGTGCATGGTGACCATGGTGAAAACTGTTGTGAGCTATGGGTATACTTTTCATGCTTACATCCACATGAATGCTAAGCATACTTCAAGTTTTATATTTTAGGACAACCAGGACAATATAAGCTATCTTGGGTTTGAAGTATGTAGTTTTAAGACAGAAGAAGGGAAACAGCAATTTATTGTATAGAGAATCCTGGCATTAGCTCATTTTCCCAAGTTGACACTATTTGAATGTTTATACTCCATATTACACTGTGGTTTAGCTCTTTCAAAGGCAAGATATTGATTGATTCATTAAGGTCCAACTCTCAGGTAACTTAACCACATGAGCAGCAGTAAAGCTGCTCACACCACCAACCTGGTGACCTTTGGGAGGAAAAAATGATCTCAGCCTACCAGTCCATGTGCATTTTTCTTTGAATGTGCCCTGTGAGGGGTGACTGACTGAAGTACTGGCAGAAAGGAAATAGCTACATCTACTATCAGCCAGAGCACCAGGTAATTTATGAGTGTTAATGCCTAGGTTTCATAATGCTGGCCAGATGAAAACTGCAAATGAAGTGGGACTCATAGAGCCTCTCAGTCAGCTGCCTGGAGTCGAACTTAAGGTGTACTTCTTTGCTCAGGAGAACCCACTGGTCACTGGCTGGCTGAGGCCGTGAGCTGGTGCTGAGTGAGGGCTCTGGCTGCTTTTGTGCCGAGGCGGCCTCTAGGAGGCACGCAGAAGTAAGGGCTGTAACGTGTCGGCCACTCGGCGTTGCAAAAGCTAGTCTGTTTCCTTCTTAAGTGTTTTCCATTACTCTTTGGGGTGCTCTCCAGGGGCCATTTGGGCATAGAAGGAGGTCCTCTTTAAGTGCCTACAGTGTTTGAATGAGCCCCGAACTCAAGGGTGACTTTTTTAAAGAGGCAAAATTTGGTTCTAAAAGTTATCTCCTTTTTTCCTTTTATTTTCCTGTAGTCTTCCCCCTCTGCTCCTATGTTCATTGGCAATAACAGTGTCCATCTCAGAGAACTCCTGGGACATATGGTGATGGTGGTAATGGGGGGTTGTTTCTGGAGCGGACCACAGAAAAGGGACGTGCAGGTTTTCAGAATGCATGCCCTGCACTGTGCCCGTGGCCTCCCTGCTCACTCAGTGGTTTGGCCATTACTGGGACCAGAACTGTTTTTTCTTGGATGGAGCCTGTTTTCCTTCCCATTCAAATGCCATACGTAAGTTCAACTTCACTTTTTCTTTCCTTAAGATAAACAGGTGACAGAAATTTTTAAAATTGAGATTTGAGTGTTTAAGAGTGATGTAAACTGCCTAACAGGAAGATTACTATCTGGAATTTTAGGAGTAAAAGAGTCTTTTCTTCATTCATTTTTGAAGTGTCAAAAAGGTCTGAGCTTCATGAAAATTATTTCTTGCTTTCGTGCCACCTGAACTCTTTTGAGTTTTCTTACACCTTTCCTTCCTGTGAGGGCACACTGTTGTTTCACATGTGAGGCACAGTATGGAAGTGAGAGCACAGGATGCTAGAGGGAAGTCAGTGTAACTGAAAAAGATGAAGATTTTTATTTTATAAAATATCTTTGAGTGATGAAGTATTTTTATATTTGTTTTGTTCCTTTGTTATTTCTTTCTGTCCCTTTTGGTAATTTTTTCCTATTAGTTTTCTTCTTAATTACATGCTTAATACTTCTGGTGTTTCCTTCCCTACATTTTCCTGCATGTGCATAAGTGCATGTGTATTTTGGAGGAATACTGGGGGTTGAACTTAGAGACACACATCCCCAGCCCTTTTTTATTTTTCATTTTGAGACAAGGTCTTGCTTAGTTGTTTAGGGTCTCACTGAGTTGCTGAGGCTGGCCTTGAACTTGCCATCCTCCTGCCTCAGCCTCCTGAGTCATTGGGATTGCAGGTGTGAACCACTGTTCCAGGTGTGCATGTGTATTCAGGTCTTCTGGGAAGCATGCTCTGTGATGGGAGTGAGCTTGCCAAGAGGAGACTTTACGGGGGAAGGGGAAGGGGAGAATGGAGGGACTGTGAAGAGAAATTGAGCTTTGAAGCCTCTGCTGGCCCTGTGGGGAGTCATGACTCTGGATGACCCTTCAGAGCTCCACTGAGGTAAGAAGAGGCCCCTCACGCCTGCCGGTCACTAGAGGCAGACTATCCTGGAAGGGGGTGTGACTTCCTTCCAGCAGCTGTCTTCAGCTGCGGTCATCCCCAGGGTGAGCTGCCAGTGGGGAGAAGAAATCCTTCATTCCTAGAAAGCATTTGGCCAGCACATACAACTTCCACAATAAAATGGAATATTCTCTCCCCACAACCCCAGCCCCTTGCCCAGCCCCTCAACAATACATCGTTTCTCACCATTTTCTCAATTTTTCTGCAGGGCTTCATAAGCTTCACTTATCAAATACTTCAAGGGATTCAGAATCAACCAAACCTTCTGCAAATGGGCACCAGAAGGCACTGTGAGACCCGCAATGGGTGCCACTCTGCAATCAGGAGCCCCAGGGACTCCAGACTCAGGCCATTCCTGTCAACGCAGAGCACTTCATACCGACTTTGGTCTGTGTGTAGGGACTGGGCCTGTCAGTGTCATTTTCTTCATTATCCAAGAAACTGGCTATAACTGATCTTATTTTTTAAACTTAGCTTTCTGATGTACCCCATAGTTTCTAGTTAAACACAAGTTTTTCGTGATGTTATGGAAAAGCACACTCTTCTGCAGACACCTTTGCCATTGTCCAGACGAAAAGTCCCCACCTGGAGTGAACATGCGAGGAAGGGCAGATGTCCAGACTTTCTGAAGAGTCACTCAAACCCCACTGAATGCTTTATTTAGAAGCCTTCAAAAGGCCCTGTTGGCCCCAAGTGAAGCTTCTTCAGAAAACGAAGTTTCTAAATTCTGGGTGGTTTTGTTTTTGTTTTTCTTTTTGAGATGTATCTCACTGTGTTGTCCAGGCCATCCTCGGCCTCCAGAGAGCTGGGATCACAGGGGTGCATCACCACAGCTGGTTCAAGTTTTGTACCAATCATCATAGCAGTGGGTGCATTGGGCTGTAATAATTGCAAATTATATTTTTATTTACTAAAAGAAAAACAGTTTCTGATTTATGTTATAGAGAGTTCATTAGACTTTGAGCCAAGAGAAAAATACTAAATTCTTTTAAAGTTTGAGCCTTGGTGGACACCACAGGAATACCTTCTATTGTACAGTATAGTAAGCTGTTACAGAGGAAGTACTAAGTAATTGTAATTAATGGACAGTTTATGTGCATATAACTCGAGTTACCTCTTGTGACAATTGCCAGTGGTGAATACACTCATAACTTAGATTTTGCCTTTTATGCTACATGTACATTTAAAACTTTTTAAAGCATTTTTTCCAAAGATCACTTAATTTCCTGGCTTCTGTGACATTTATGAAAAATATAAATGCTAAGTGTGAGAAACCCCTTCTCTCCTCATATTCTTCAGGCTTTTGCTACTTTTGTATATGCCATTTTAAACTTCCAACTTACAAAAGTTACCAGTTCAACATCCAGAACTCCTAAGATTAGTGGTTTCCATGTTAAGCATAGGTTTGCACCGTCACGGGACTTGCCAGTCATTCAGACACTGGCAGGTCAGTAGTTGCTGGGATGGCCTCTTGACTCTTCAGTCCACAACTGAGACCACAAACATGATGCTCTGCGTTGCTGTCACCAGGAGGGACCCAGGGCTGTGCATGCCAAAGCACATGGCTGGCCCACTGGCACCAAGGTCAGTCCTGCACAGCTGTGTGGATATGTGTCACATGCACTCAGTGTGTAGCTTTAGGTTGTGCTCAGACAAAAGTAAAAGGTCATTTTTTTTTTTTTCAAATTGTTGAATTTAAAGTTTTCTTTGGGGGTAGGGAGACGTTTTTGAAAAACAGTATTTCCACTTACTACCAAAATAATAAGAAACTTTAAACTGTATATTTATAAGTTCCACTGAGTGTACTTCTCCTTTATTTATATCTCTACATTGCTTTTTGAGTTCATATCAATGAGCTTAGTTTTAAAATTAAAAAAACATTCATTTTCAGTTGTGGTTCTCAGCCACACTCAGTGTATACCACCAGTCTAGTAATGGTAGATTTCTCAGCATAAGATCCACATGCCTAGAAGACTATAAATACCAGCTGCTTTCTGATTTCACTGTTAATTGTCCCAATTTTAGTATTAGTTGCAAGCTTTGATTTTACTGAAACTTGGAATTCATATTTTGAGCAGATCAAGTAAGGAGAGTACAGAAAAAAACTCAGGAGTATACCAAAATCATCTTTAACCAGTTTCAAGGCACTTCCAAAAAAGAGAGTTCCTGGATATTTGTAAGATGTATAAAACTTTTTGTAGTAAAATATTAAACTTCTTAGTGTCTGTCTCCACTTCTTCATCTGGAAGTCTCTTCCGTCTGAGAACTCAAGTCAGGTCTTGTGTGTACTGGGTTTTCAGTCTCAGATACTCGCTGGGTGTACTTTCATTGCTGTGGAGACAGGCTGAGCTCTAAATGGAAGCGTGGCTCCCCTGGGGTCCCTGTGCCTGTGACTGTGAGATACAGAGTTCTGTTGCACAGCCACAGTCCTGCCAGGCTCTGCTGTGGTCACACACACAGGGCTCTTCCTCTGGAGTGAGGTGTAGTCAAATGCAGGTGCTCTGCTGGACATACGCTGGATGCTGGTTTGTATGAGAACCACGCAAGTGGATGGCAGCTTGCCGAGGCCACGTGTTCTGAGTCCTGGTGAGGATGGTCATGCTCAGGGGCCTTTCTTTTATTATAGTTGAATGTTGGAGGAATAGAAGGTGAACAGGCTCTGAAGGACAGTTCTCCGAGTGCTCAGAGGTCATCAAGTCTGCAGCTACTTTGCTATTCTAGATGGACAGGGTGCCCGAGTGACTGCCTTAAGTCAAGTGGGGTATTCTTGCTTGCCTTTAGTTTTCATTTTATTTTTTATTATTTTTTAAAGTAATTTTTTAGTTGTCAAAAGACCTTTATTTTATTTATTTATATGTGATACTGAGAATCGAACCCAGTGCCTCACACATGCTAGGCAAGTGCTCCACCACTGAGCTGCAACCCCAGTCCTAGTTCCCATTTTAAAAGGTCATCAGGCATTATACCTAACAAGGTTTTTAAGGGGACTTAGCTTTTTATCGTCAATTGGTTCTATAATATTTAAGTGATTCTACAGTTAAAAATTTTGTAAATTATAGCATTTGTATTGGTTTTTAGTGATTTTCTGGGATATTTCTTAGATTTAATATTGAAGAAGCTTTATGTACGTCCTGTTTTAGAGACTTGCTCCAAACCAGACTTCATGTGAAATTGCGCACACACAACACACACTGGTTCTTACATTGCTGTGCTGAGGGACCAGTCAGTGGGCAGGGAAGAAGTGTGGGTCTTCTGCCTCTCATGTGTATCAGAGGCATGTGTGCCCCTGCTTGCAGCAGCCACACCTGCCTGGCTTTGCCAGGTGCTGCAGACTATCCTTGCAGCTTCAGTAATGACTTCGTGGGCCTGTGGCACAGAGTCCCATTGTTTACAAGCCCCTGTGTGCTTGCCTGTGTTTAGCACAGTATTTAATGCACATAGGAAGAGCATACATGCAATACTAACTTTTTGAACTTTAAAAAACTAGTATAATCTTTAAAAAGCAATGTTAGGAAACACTAGTAAATTGTTTTGTTTCTATAAGATAGTTTGTGTGACTTTTAAAATGTTTTAGAAATTAAAGTTTTGTAAACAGTAATTTAATATTTGGTTTACAAATACTAAAGTTTATGTATTTTATTCCATCATGCCTAAAGCTTATTTACAGGCAAATTCCATTTCAGTTTTACAAAGGGCAATAATTATTCTGGTGAAATGTCTAGTAGAGGAAGAGGTGGATAATGTCACTCTCTTTTTGTTGTAGAGTTCTTAGTAGGTAAATTTGTTTCAACCCAAAAATGAAACACCAGTAGTTGAAAGCATATGTTTTTTCTTTTTGAGTTATTGAAGCTAATTAGCTTTGTTTGATTTCTCTGATTTCTTTCCTAGGACTGAGCACTCTGCTCGTGGTCTAGCCAGCTTCACCCAGAGTCCTGCAGAGGAAACGCTGCCAGCCTCTGTCGGCTCACTGGCAGTGCACAGGGGCTCTGTGGGTTCTTGTCCACTATGAGCAAGCACACTTCACTCAGTAACTCAGTTCTTATGCTCAGTGTGTGCTTTGGCTGTGTGTGCTGCATGCTGGTGTTTTCTGTTTTGTTCTAGTGTTATTTTTTTTAAATACTAGACATGAACCTCTAAGTTAATTTCTCAATTTAGTACTGGATAGTAAACTTGAGTTTGAAAAACAACTTTAGAGTCTACTTTGAAAGAAGAACTAATGTAAAGACTTTTTTGTTTTTTTGTTTTGGTCTCTGGCTTTCGAATATTGTTTAGGCAAAATTCAATGTTACAAATACCAAAAGTACTGTATATGTAAATTACTTGTCACACTGCAAGAAATGTAATTAAAACCAGAAATGGTGAAGACTCGTGAATATGATGGGTGAGATTTCAGAACTGGATGGTCTGTTCATGTCTTATAGGGGTCACTCAGGCCACATTCCACCAGCCTGTCAAGAGAAGCTTCAACTTCCAATTTAGGTGACTGAATTAGGAAAAAGTCCTTTTTCCAGACAACAGGAAAATCCGATTAGGAAACCAGACAGCAGTCACTGGCTGTTGGGTGTGCCTTGGTGTCGCATCCCTGCTTGTCAGGGTCCTGAGGAAGTCGGGCCTGCAAGGGTCATGTGACAGTCTGGGCATCGGGTGCTGTGAGGGGCTGCAGAGGACTCCTGTGCCAGAGGTGAGGCAGTTCGGGTTCAGACAGGCCATGTCTCGGGAAAGCTTCGTCAGTTGTGAGAGGCTTGTAAATGTCATGAAGTCTTGGCTTCTCCTTTGAAATGCTGCTGTGAAGTGACTAACAGTAAAGCTTAGGAGTCCAGGTGTGCGGTGCAGCTGGCCCTAGTGGGCCTGGATACTGGAGGGACACTGCAGCATTGCCAGCCCCAGTGCTGGCCGCCTCTGCGTGCGCTCCTGTGCGTGGGTCTCGGCAGGCCCTCTCTTGGCTCTGCCTTGGTGCAGGCTGGAGTGGCTCCCTTTGTCTTTTGTTTTAACTCTCGCTGTGGAGTCTTATCACAAAGACTTGGAGGCGGGGCTGGTATAACAGGGCTTTGGGGCAGAACCCATGAGCTCACATGCCCTCAGAACCTCCCTGTAAAATAGGAAATACCCCATTTTACAGATAAAGGAACCCAGTGCAGAGAGCTGAAGGTGTGTAAGACCACAGTGAGCTGGAGAACTGGATGGCCATGGTGGCCAGTCCAAGTTTAGCCCCAGCCTTCCCGGTTTCTTGGTAACTCCTGTTGGCTTGTTTGGAATGTTCAGACCAGGCAGTCTCTGGAGGCGCCTCTCCTCCCACTGTCCATGAGCTGAGGGGTTGCCGGTCTCTGGCCTGAGACCCTCAAGTGAATGTCCTTTCACTTAGATGCAGCTGACACTTAGTTAATGCAGATCAATGTCTGTGGTATGATTATAAAATGAGACCAATCTCGTGTGTACTTGCAAAAGGAACCCGCTTTAACCCCCAACAGTGATGACAAGGTGTCAGTGGCAGCTGTCACGGTGTCTTCGGTCTAGGTGCAGCTGCTGTGCTGCCCCGTGTGTGTACCTGGACTCACACACAGATGTAACTTCCTTCAGCCCCACAACAATGCTGGAAGCAGGCCCTGTCCTTCCACTTTGTAGCCAAGGAAACTTCACCCAGGAGTCCCTCTATGGACAGACAGCAGAGCCCTGTCATCTTGGGTTCCTTCAAGAACCGAAGCAAGGGACTAAAAGGCCCAGTTATTTTTCAAGGATCATTACCTCGGTCTTGGGCGGGACCTGTTGAGGATGCTGGAGGCTCTTGTGAGACAGGCCAGCTTTACTAGTGCGGGCGAGTGTGCTTTGAAAGGAGGAAAACTGTTTTGACAGCTAGTAAAGTAAGACCCCACTCAGCTTGTCACCACTGTCTGCCTCCCAGGTTTCCGGGTCTCCTGTCCTGTGCTCTGGGGAGGCTGTGACAGGAACCTCAAGCTGCTGCTGCTTGCTGGTTGAGAACAGCGTGGACTTGGCAGACTCCCATGACCGCCATGCTAGAGGGGCCCTGCAGGGGTGGCTCCTCCCTGGAATCAGCTTTCTCAGCACAGCCTCGTCTGTCCCACGGTTTAGTGAGGATGGCACCTGGGGTTGTGGTCCAGGTTGGAAAACAGTAACCACAGTGATCTGTGTCACACTTGCCAAAGGAGGAAACCCTCGGCTCTCCTGCATGGTGGAGGGTGGGCGGGGCTTGTGTCTGTGTGAAGTTGTGTAACCTCCGACCCAGGACCCTGGCTGCCCTGCTGCAGTGGACTGGTCTGCCATACCCACCAGGTACACCTGGGCACATGGCTTGTGTTAGCTGTTACTTTTGGTCATTTATTTAAATGTTCTGTATTGACTTGACTTTTAAGTTAAATGTCCAGTTTGTTGTAGCAGATCGTCTATAGCATAAATATAAATTTAAAAATTTTTAACAGTGTAGTAATAGCTGAAGCTGGTTGTTTCCTTAGAAGTTATATGGTCTTCGTCTAGTTCATGTGAGACTTCAAAATGCCCTCCGTTATCCTTATGGACACTTTCATTTGTGTAATTTCCAAAAAAAAAAAAAAAAAAAAAATCAGAGTTTCTTCAACTCCAAAGAGGATTTTGGATTGATGTTGGGTAGGTTAAAAGACTGTCATGAGCAGGAAATCAGTTTTGAGTCTCAATTCTATATCTTCATCACGTCTCACCTGGCCAAGCTTCAAGTCTCATGTGTCAGACATTAATCATAGTTTTCTTGTGTGGCTTTGTCCTGGAAATGTCAACCATGTCCAACTCTGCAGAAGGCACAATACTGGATCACAAACACGTTTCCCCTGATTAATTTCATTCCATCTTAAACTCCAGTGTTTGTGTGGGGCCATGGTGATTCCGCGTGGTTGCCCAGGATTGCGTCACCTGTGACTTCCTGTCTTCCTGGATCCTTCCATTCCAGGAGAGGCGGGCTTGTCCTGTGCTGCGTGGCTGTGTGTGATAACCTCCTGATGACCGACCCACCTTGCTGCACACATCTGGGTTGCTGATACCTCCCCAGAATGACTTTCTGGAAGCAGAAGTCCTGGATCAGAGAGCGCGGCAGTTCTGAACAGCCTCCAGAATGGACCCCCGCACTTGCTGCAGCAGTGTGGAGAGTGTGCTCTGTGACTGGCACAGGCCTCACCAGTCCTTCTACACTAGTGGCCACTCCAGGCAAACATTTCATTGCTTTGCTTTGCATTTTTTAATATCTTGTGAGGGCAGATACTTTGAATACTAGAGAAACTCTTGTTATTTCTGTTCTTGTGAATTATCATTAAACACACTAAGCCCATTTTTCTTCTGGTATTTCATAATTTCCTTATTTATGAAAATATATTATGGATACTATTTGTCTTTCTGGTGTATCATAAGTGCTATCCTAATTTTTCAGTTTTTTTTAACTTGTTCACAATGTTTTTCTGAATGAAGACTTTATAAATCTTGATGTCAAAATTTGCATATCCTATGAATTTCTTGTGTCATACTTAGGCCTTCCCCACTGCAAGATTTAAAAATATGTATTTACCCATGTTTACCCTAACAGTGAGAGAGAATTCTCCTACCATGAAACCCACTCTTTTAAAGCGTATAATTCATGGCATTAAATATGGACACAGGGTTGTACAGCCATCACCGCCATCAGATCCCAGAACACCTTCATCACTCCAGGCTACAGCGCAGTCATAGGCTCATGTCTTTCCATGATGGACCATTGCGTGGCTAGACCCCTCTGGGGAGGAGTGGCAGGGTGTGTCAACTGCCACCTGCACCAGCGACTCTTCTCCCCTCATGCTGCACAGCAGCAGGGCGGCTCTCAGCTGCAGTGTCATGAGCCGAGCCTTTCTGCCTGTGGGAAGAGTGTCCCATCCCCTGCTCTGCCCAACTCTTGTCCTCTGTATGGTCCCCCTCCTCCCTCAAAGTCCTCTCTGGTCTTTCCCAAAGATGGCCTTGTACCCAGAGGGCGTTTCATGTCTCTGCCAGGCAATTTCTTGATTGGAACTGGGTCTTCTCCAGGCTCACCCCAGATCAGCTGTGGCCTGAGGCAGGGAGAAGAGTATGCGCCATCTCCAGCATCCCGTGGGTCAGACAGGTCCAGGGCCAAGCCTGGAGTCAAGGTCTGGTGAGTCCATGGGCCCACTGGAGGCCAGGGATGGAGGAGCCCGCGGGCAGCACATTCAAAGGCATGTGATGACAGTCTAACACGGTCTCATCCCTTTTAACCTTTCTCCTTTGAGGGCTTCTTCGTGGTCTAGTATGTGGCCAACTTTCACAGATATTCCCAGCATCCTTAAAAAGACCCTCTAGTTTTTCTTTTTTTATGTATACATGAGTATTCACAGCAATTTTATTCATATTAGTGAAGACACGTAAATGACCCAGATACCCAGTCAACATTTGTGTGGAGATGCATACAATGCACTCTTGTCAGACATTTTGTTTTCTTGATCTGTTTATGGTTTGACAAGTGAGTTAATTCCTTTTTCTGACAGTTTCTCTTGGCAACCCATTTTTGATTCAAGCACTGTACAGTTATGTTTTTTTGGTTCATAAAGATTCATGACAGTTATATCCTCATTGTGGGTTGTAACCTTAATTGTTATAAATGCCTCCAGCTCCACTAGTCTCTCAAGTATTTTCTGCTGCACTTGATGGTGGTTTTGTAATTGCCTCCAACCCAGAGCATGCCAGGCTCTTAATTATGAGGATTAAAGACAGAAGGGAGGTGTGAGGAGAAGGCAGGAGGAGAATCGGCTTCATCTTACAAGGTGACCCAGGGGGCCAGCGCCTGCTAAGGGACTGCTCTGCCTGGCAAGGAAGCACAGGGAGACCCGGGACACAGCCTCGCGTCCTCTGAACCCTCCCGCTAACTCTTATTTCTTTCTCAACCAGTGCTCCAGTTTCCATCCGGGAGACCTAATGGGACAGTGATGTGGCAGTGTAAAGGTTTGCATGTCCTCGTGTCTGGACCCAAAAGCGTCATGCTCAGATTGTCTGTGGAAGAGCTTTCTCCTCCTGTGCTGCAGTTGTTTCCACGCCTCACAGGCTTGCCATCCCAGAAGGCCATTTTTCCATAATCACCTACTTGGTCTTTACTGTCACAGGGTGCCTGAGACCAATCCCTCAGTACTCATCCCTGATGGGGTCCCATGACCAATGCCAGAACTTCTGTCCCCATTGACTTTCCTGAGGACCTGTTGCCTGCAAGTAGCACCAGGGAGCACTTGGTTGCAAAGAACAGAAACAGACCACCAGCCAAAGCAGGAGTGGGCTCGCTGTCACCGGTGCTCTGTGCAGGTTCCGAGTCAGGGCAGTGCAGTCACTGCCCATGGCCTCGCTGCAGGACAGTGCCCTGCCTGTCAGAGCCGGAGACACATCTGCTGCTTGAGCCTTCTGAGTGAAGGCTCTTTGATGTGGCATCCCCCCTGCTGATTGTACAAAGCATTCTCCAGATCAGTCTCTAGATTTTGTAATGTCATATACCCATCATAATAAAGGGTTTGAGCAAACCCTAACATGCACATTTATTCACATATAAATAAAAAAAACCATGCCAGAGTATGAATGTGCCCCAGTGAAACCCATTATTCCCCATAATTATATGTACCAAAAGTAAAAAATGCTGAGATGAAAATAAATAGAAATATAGATGGTCACTTCTCTGGGTTAGTTTGGACCCTGGCATGTCACGTGCTTGGCAGCCTGCCCCTCTGCCACCCTTGGGCCAGGCTGTGCTACTTCTGCACATAGACCCCACCTATCGGCCTGGTCTGTCTTCTTCAAGCAGATGAGCAGATCTACCAGGGGTGCTGTCAAGGAGCCGCAGCGCTGGCAGGCCTGACGGGTGGACCCTTGGCCTGCCCCACTGCTCTGCTGGCAGGAACTGGGTGGGGTCTCCTCTGTGCAATGCCACTCTAACTGGCCACTGTAAATAACCAGCCCCTATCCACGGGGTCTGCATCTGTGGATTCAGCCAACCTGGATCAAAAATATTCAGAATAACATCTGTACTGACCACGTACAGACTTTCCTGGTTATTCTTCCCTGGCGGGATTTACAGTGGTGATCTGAAGCATGCGGGATGCTGTGCAGGGAGCCAGGAGGGCGCTGCAGCCAGTCTCCACCTCAGAGACAACTGTCAGTGGGGCTGCTTGGTCATCTTATGTCGGGGCTACAGTCGTCTGTGCTGTTCTGTCACTAAAGTATGACTTACTCTACCGAATAACATGGAATGTTTTTATTTTATTGCTTTACACAAAGTTCTCAACTACAACAGCAACCTATTACCCGAAATAAAATGATTATTACAAAGTAAGTTTAGGACCAACAGACTGTAAGGTTTGTGTTGGTGGAAAACATCTCTAACTTAAAAGTGTTTCAGTTTCTCAGCTTCTTGGTCGGACACTAACTGTATTTTAGAATTCCTCATTTTATTTCAAGAGATTAAACTAAGGAATCTGACATTTTTTAAAATAAATAAAGGCTAAAACTAGATAGGTTGGTTGGCAGGTTTTGCAATATAGTTATTATATTTCTTCTCTATAATTACCAAGAGTTGTCACTGGGTTAGAAATGGCCCTGTAGTATTTAACTCAAAACTCAATACAGTTCTTAAGTTTTCTCCTCAGAACTATACAACTTTTCAACATTCAAGAATTTTCTTTTGGTAGCAGGAGCGGCAGAGAGGACACACGTGGAAGGGGGAATGATCCCCCACGGAGAACTCCTCCAGAGCCTGCAGGCAGGTATGGTGGAACAGGTGCGCACAGGACAGGAGGACTGTGGCCCGGGGACGGGGACACGGGTGGCTGCTCGTCCCCAGGGCTGCTTGTGCATCAAGGGAGAGCGGGGTCAGGCAGATGGAGCACTCGCAGATCTCCCGATGAGCAGCCTGCAACACAGGGTGGACAGGTTTGTCCTGGGAGGTAGTTAGTCCCATCAGGCTAGATGCACAGACCCGGAGACCGGGAGTGAATCTTCTAAAGGACCAAGTTCACTCTGTCAGATGACAAATTATAGGCACACGTGTGCGCGCGTGCGCGTGCACACACACACACGTGAAATGGAAGAGATAGTAACCCACTTGTAACAAGCAGTTTTAAAACAAAATTACTTTGTAAAATACTGAGCATTAATGATATAATAACATGGTTCCTTCTAATTAGACAATAAAAATAGAAATGTTCACAATACTTGGGTCTTTGTAACCACTAAATCTCCCTACGCTTAGGATGTGTTGTTTCCCCCCCATGGCTTTGAGTCATGGGAGGCCTTTTCTCTCTGTCCCTAGGTTCTGTGGGTGCAGGAGAGGATGGGGGGGGGGGAGTCCCAGAAGACCTTTAGGAAGAGTTCTGGTTGCTCAGCAAACACATCAGCCAGACGACATCTAAGTGATTTCACCATGAAGGGACCCTGGCAGCCACTACCTGGCTCATAAAGGCCTACCGTCCCGTATGGGTGCAGGTCCAGCTAGGGCAGGCCTCCCGGGCTCCTGAGTCCTCCAAGGACCCCTGCGGAGCTCCTCCCACCCTCTGACTCACCCGTGCCTCAGTCCACTCCTTCAGGGGTCACTAGGCAGTCCAAAGCCTACCTGCACTTGGATCTTCTCCCAGTCCTCTTCCGTGAGCTCTTGCCCGCACTTTTCATCCAACTGCTGAAGAATGCTTCGGTTCACAGCCAAGCAGTGATCGATTTCTGAGAAGAGTTCTTCTATGTTGGTGTCATAGGAGCACAGGATGCGGTGACTGATCTCTATGAACTGGGGACGGGGAGAGGCTGCCTAAGAGACTGCAGGCCGAGGGGAGGAGCTTCCTGGAGTCCTGACCACCTGTTGACTAACTTGCCTCAAGTCTGTGTCTGAGCAATGCTTTTTTGGGCAGTAACTATAAATCCTGGCACTCGTTCTGGACAGATGACTAAAAATGTCGTGATGGGGTCAGGACACACTACTCGGAGATGCTGCAGCACCTCGACACGCTCAACAGTTGAAAGAAGGCGTGTTCCTTCGTGAAGGAGAATCAGCAAGTCCAGGAGAACTCTGACCCCTGCCCCTCCCCTGCGGTAGGGTGAGTGCCCTCCTGTGAGGGCTCCGTGTACCTGGAGGACAGGCCTTGCCAAGTTTTTCCATCCTCTGCCCTGCCATTTTCCCTTCTACTTTCCAGTCTCATCTATCCTAGCAAAACCCCCGAGCTTAGCTGTTTGCTCAGGACTTCACGTCCTCGAGAAGGCGCCCATGTCACATGAGATTCATAAAGGGGTATGTGTCTCTTGGTCATCTGTCTTGTTATTCTAATTTACCAGACTTCCAGGTGAAGAATGTAGGAGGGTAGGGGGGAAATATATTTTCTTCCCCTATAGTTTATTTGGTTGTAAACTCTAGCAAAGAAGCAAAGAATGCATTTGAAATTAAAAGTAGGAGACAGGAAATAGGATTTTACAAAATTAGGTCACATTGTCATCGTGCTCCGGCACCATTTACTCTAAGCCACAACTCCTGGCACCAGCAGAGCTGGTTCATACCGCTCTGCTTGCCAGCCATCTCCTCACAGAGGTTGCATTTAGGTGAATTTAGTGTGACATAAGAACACAGAATCCAAGAGAAAGATGGTGGCCTTCTTTTGACTAACTTCACCCTGCTTTTCTCATTGGCTCTAAACTCGAGGTTTCAAAGCACTCCCTACCTGAGGCCCTTAAGCAGCCTCTCGGGCACAGGGGTCGACTCCCACAGCAGCCTGCAGCACTCACTGCCAGCACTGGGACAGAGGCGGCAGTTCTGTCCCCAGACTACAGGAAACTTGCTCTGAAAGTCCTGTCCTTCCGGCATTCTGGAGTGGCTTCCAAGCCCACTTCTTTGATGAGGTGATACACTTTGATATAAAAAGATCTAGAAAAGCACAGCAGTCTGAGGACAGAAAGGCTCGACTGGAGGACCGCTGGGTGGTTGTGGCAGGGCATGCTGTTACCTCCTCATGGCGATAAACAGGAGTCATAGGATGATGCAAAACGAGTGCAGGTTTTGTGCAGCTAGTTCATAGGATCAGAGCTCAGGATCATGCAGATGTCACACAGATTCACAGGTGACTTCCTCTCTCCCACTTCTGGGCCAGGCAGACAAAGCAGCTCCAAATACACAGCAAGGTGTGGCTGGGTATAACCTCCCAAATTACAAAGGTTCAACCGTTGTGTATATGCCCTTCTCTCGGGGGGATGCCACCTCCAGTCGGTTTGAGGATGGAGGCTGATTCTGTTACTCTTGTGCTTACAGAGTGGTACAGGTTTGCCCTCGTGGCCTGCCCTAGTGTGTCTCCCACAAACCCTCTACGATTTCCTAGGAACACACATTAGAAGAAATGCCTGGGTGGATTAGTGATGCTGTGATCACAAAAGGCTCTGAGTCCAAAACTGGTCCTCAGATGGGCTGGGGAGCGTGAGCAGTTCCTGGACTTCAATTAAGTTGTAAAGACTGCGATTCCCCGAGTAGGAGGAAAGCAAGGAGCGGAGGCTGCAGAGTCCCCGGGAGTGAGTGGCAGCATTCAGGGCTTGGGGCCTGGACTGCACCTGACTTTATTCTCTCTCCTCATCTCAGAGGTATATCGCACACTCGTCTAAAAACCTCTGTGGACTGATTGATAGAAACAATGATACAATTATTTTGAGGACTTTCTAATGGCATGGCTCAGGAGGTGCCCTTGACCACTGACCAAAGGAGTATAGCCCAGCCACATGCACTCTTAAAAGTTTCGGGTAATCACCTTAAAAAAGCTCCTAAAATCAATTTTAACTTTTGTCTATCAGCACCACCAAAACATACGTTGACATCTGCTCGGCCATGAGCTGCGTGGGTGTTTCACATTCCTGTCACCCACCGAGGACTGTGCACCAGCACTTCGAGTGGGGTGGCCTGTGGCTACCTGTACCAGACCCTTCATGTCACAGGAAAGTGTACAGTTTCAGGCTGGGTTGTTGAAGGGTGGCCATTGATGTCATTTGTGAGAGCTTGCTGGGGTCACACCAGTGGCTCCTTTGAAAGAAGGTGAAACCTAATGCAAGTGGCAGGAGGACCCTGCCTTAGAGGGCAAGACCGTGGACACCAGCTCTGCTCTCCGTCCACAGCACAGAGTCACTACTGGACGCTGGCCTCTGCTCCACTGGGCCCCGGATGTTCCTCCTGACGGGATGGCCGGCCGTGCAGCTGAGTCCCTGGCCACACAGGCAGGTCTCTGAGGCTGTGGTGCAGCAGAGTGCCCAGGGCAGCTGCCGCCAGAACCCGCACTGCTGCGGGGAGACAGCCCAGCCGTGGCACGGTTCCGTCTGCAGGTAACAGGGTGCGTACCTGCCGGCAAGCTCACCGCTCTCCACCTGTCCTGTTTTCTTTGTCCTGCCATTGGTTCCTCTCTCCTCTTCAATTAAAATTTTTTTGCGCCCTTTTTTCTCTATCACCTTGAAGATGAAGCCTGTTTCTATTTTTGTTGTGTCACCCTAGAAATGCATACTTACAATCACACAGCGTCTCAGAAACTGCAGCCTCTGAGACAGTGCGGGACCTTGGGGCACTCGAACTCCAGGCCCTCTCCTGCCTTATTCCTCTTCTTCAACGGGTGGGCGCCACTGTTCGCACTGGGCAGAATCAACGTCCACATGAGCTCCTGTTTTCCACCACGAGGGCCTCAGCCTCTCATCCAGGAATTCTCTCTACGGAACGCATCCTTTAGCACTTGCCTTAATGAAGGCATTTGGAGGAAGCCGGGTGGGTCGGTGTCAAACGGTGTTCCTTTTGCCTCTGATCCTGCACGTGGTTCTCGTTTGGTACACACACGACTCTGTGCTCCCTACTTCGTCTTTTCCAAGGTGTGGCTTCTGCTGCTCCCTCCGGGGCCCTGTGGCAGGCCGCCTTCTACTGTAGTGGTGTCCCGGGCTTCAGACTTCTGTCCCACGTTCCCTTCCCTTCTCAGCTCTGGTGACTGGCAGGGCCGACACATCCTCGCAGCAAGTGAGGGCCTCACAGCCACTTCATGGGAAACGATGCTCTGGAGGATGCTCAGGGGAGCCAGCCGCAGGGTGCCCTTTCCCCAGGCCTCACTCGCCAGGGACCAAGGGCGCGTGTCTGCTTAGCCCTTCAGCTGCTCCGGTCAGAACCAGCTGTATTACAAGGTAGAAATTCAAACTGTGATATTGGTGGTTCCACGTTTGAATTATGCTTATAATTCAGTTTAAAGATAACTGGTAAAGTCCATACTGAGTTAAAACTTTTCCTTGGAACAACATTAAATATTAAGAAAATAAGAAACAGCACAAGAATTTGAGGGGCCCCGGAGAAAGGAAAGTTTTACGCGTGCATTTTGTTTTCCCGGCCCTGGACCGTGCTCCTCCTTCCAGCCCCCATGGGGCACCCGCCCACTGCTCTCTCCCCTCCTGGCTCTGGACCTCTCTCCTCCTACACAGGCTGCCAGGCCCTCCCTCCCTGGGCTGCTCCTCCCCACCAGGGAGGTGATGCTGGGAGCACACAGACTCCTCACTCGGCACTCCTGGTCATTTCTCTCTTGGGGACCAGGTTCCTCGCCTGGCTTCCAGGATAAGCCACCTATCTGCTCTCCCTAGCACTGCTGGTCTCCTGACTCAAGACATGCCACCTTCCCTGTTCCTCCCCTGCCATCGCCCTGCAGCTTCCCACGGCTTGGAATCCTCTTCCCTACCTCCAGGTTGTCCATCCATTGCCAATGGACAGTCACTTGCAGCAAGCCCAAGGTAGTCCCGGCCCAGCCCCTCAGCCTCCTCTCCCTGCTCTTCTCCTTCTCTCCGTAGAGTACACTCAGGTTGCTTTGGTCCAGGTCCCAGTTGTCACCCACAGGTGTCTCTTTTTCGTCAAATCCCATGTCCAGCTGATGAACAAATCCGGTCAGTCTGCCCCTGAACACTTCCCCAAACTGGGAGCTACCTAGGTTGCTCCCCCAGCAACTGTGTGATCACATCGCAGTTGTCACCGTGGGTTCCCACTGGTCAGCTTCCAGAGTCACCAGTGAAGCACCAGACCTCCCGCCCCGGTCCTGGGAGGTGGGCTGGGTGGCCTCCTGGCTGTGGTCCGGTCATGGACATCCACTGGGAGCTGGGGTGGGGCCCGGTGTCTGTTTCATCTCCATTCCTCTCATTTAAAACACCACACTCCCCACTTTATCCTTGATTTCCGGTTGGCCTGTCCTCATGGCATTTACTATTTCCTGCAGTTTCCAGTGTTTTTACCGACACGTTCTTGCCTCTCCTGACTCGGCCAAGGCAGGCACCTGGCCGCAGAGCCAGTTCTCCCTGAGCCGTCTGTGTACGGGTGACTGTGGCTGCGCTGAGCAGCCAATCCTGGTCAGCTCCTCACTGAGAATGCGGCTTGCGTCAGCCCAGGAGGGCACTTTAGGTGGACTTTCCACTGTGGGGTAAATTTATACTCTAGTACCACTGAGTCCGCCTCACCAAAGAACACCTTCACACTTAACACCTACACCCCCTTATGAAATTAAAGGCGTTTTTTTAAATGAGAAAAAGAACCTCCCTTTATATGCAGTAGTGGTCAAAAGCTGCTCTTTGGTTCTGTCACAGGTATTGCGTGGTGAACGACACGAGGCTAAGCCGGTCTTCAGAAGAGCTGGGGGGCTGCGGAGCTGCTGCCCCGAGGCCTGTGACCACAGTCACTCCTCGAGGGAGCACTTCCGTGTGGCAGGACAGGCAGCCCCGCCACCTGAAGTGGTGCCTTCTGAAAGGGGGCTGGCAGGTGGAAGCAGGGCACAGGGCCAGGGCTAGGTGGCCCCAGCGCTGCCCTGGCCATCCGCCGTGCTTCCCAGGGCTGCCTCTTTGCAGGCTGCCATCACTTCTGTGAGCGTGATGCTCTACTCCAGACCTCCCGCCCCGGTCCTGGGAGGTGGGCTCGTGAGCCAGCTCTTGAACGCCCGTCTGGTCTCCGTCTCCCTCACGCCACTCCTGGGACCGCCGTGGGAGTCCCCCACAGGCACCCCGGTGCTCGGCTGGAGGTGCATTTTCCCTTCTTGGCTCTCAGTACCCTCTGGTCCCTTCGCCTGCTGGAGGGCGTCCTCCTCTGCGTGTGTCCTTCTTCTCAAATGTGCCCTTCAGATGCAGGGAAGCACCTGGGTCCTCTGTGTAAGGCCCTTAGCATTCAATGAAATATTCTGACTTCAGATTTGCGACGGATTCAAAATAGGGACAAATATATGCCCCAGAGGGACGTATGTATCTGAAAGGACTGCAATAGAATTCCTTCTTGGGGGGAGAGAAAGGAGTGATGCGAGCCTTTGGTGATTTTGAAGTTACTTCTGGTGTCAGAATTTTTTTAAAGATTTAGGTTATTAACAGAAACATTGGTGCTAGCTTGTTATTAAATATACTCAAAGTCCTTTGGCATGTGTTTATGATGTGCTCCTGAAAGTGGTCTGATACGACTCTTGTTGTAGCCCCAAGTATTTCAGAGCTAGCAAGCGTGATGTTTTGGGGTCTAGGGTGCAGCTCAGTGGCAGGGCATGGTTATCAGTATGTGCAAGGCTCTGGGTTCCAGAAAGTATTTTTAAACATCAAGGTATATTGGCTGGCCACTATTGTAGTCACTCAAGGCAATTTTGCAAGGGTGGCTACTGTGAAACATTTCTGAAATATAGATCCTTAGGTGTTCAGCGTTCTCTCTTCCTTTATTTTCTCACTTTTCTTGTGGTGAGATGACCTTAGTAATTGAAATGGAAATAAGTGTCCAAAGGGGGGAAAAAAAAAAAGAAACCGACAAGTGGGTTTTAAACTATGGTCAACATCACGAATTCCACACAAACAGATAAGAACACAAAATGTTCAATTTTAAAAAGAATATGTTTTTCTTTTTCAGTCTTCTATTTCAGACACTTGATAAATTAAGTAACCAAGAGTTGGGGGGCCATTGATATGTAAAGCAATTACTGGTCATTTACAAATAACATACTGGCTAAACATTAAAAAAAAAAATTACTAGCAGAATTCCAGGTGAACTCTGTCTGCTCAGGAGGCTGTCCTGAGTGATCCATCTTGATGTCAGCAAATTGCTTACTAATGTGTTGACTTATGGCTGCCCTCAAAAGCAAAATGAAAAGCCTGGAATTTACAGCATATCAATGAATCAGGTGATAAGCTCTTACTGGTTTAATATCCTTCCAGTCTTGCTGGTTGGAGCCACTTGAAGTTAGCAACAGAATGTTTGCCATCTCTATGTGATAAAGGAAGTCAAAGGACTGAACAAACTTCAAGACCATTATGGTGTTTGGTAAGATGGAAATGAAAAGCCAGCGGAGTCCCAGGCTGGAGGGTGGGAGCCGTGGCCCCTGTAGCCGGTGCAGCACCTGACAGATCGCTGACCTGCCTTTCAAACAATGGTCCTGGCTTTAGCTGGGGTGGAGATAACATAATGCATGAGAAGTTTTAATTGCAGCAATAAAAGACCATGCCTCAATTACATGACATATGCTAGCAGAATTCCCAGATAAGGATCAGAGGCATTCAAGGACCAGCCACCGGCTCTGGGCAACCTGGGCTTTCTGTACACACTGCTGGTAGGACTTAGTGTGACAGCTCCAGTGGCCTCTCCAGCCCTCTTTGATCTGAGTTCCCAAGATTTGCCTAAGTGTGAGGGACTAGCCTGTCCTCCCCAGACAGCTCCGGCGCCCTCTCTGACACTTGACTGTGGGTGTACCTGTGTGGTAGCACCACATCATCTTGTGGTGGCTGATTTGTTAGGAATGTGCGAATGGTACTTTAAAGCCTATTTATGGGAAGAGAAAGTCCCAGGGTATGTATTCTTACTTGTACAGAGATGAACCCTGTGTTTATTAGTTGACACGAAAGACACATGGAAAAACAAAGAAAAGACCATTGACTCTCCTGGGAACAGAGGAGTAGAGATGCAAAAACCACAGTTCTTTTACAAGTAAAGTAAATTAATCATTAAACCAGAATGGCCCAAGCTGATCTAATATGGAGCGTCATACATCCCTCCTAGCAGGGAAACAAGGAAACCAACTCTTCCTAATTTATTGTGTTAAAACTATCACACAGATTATGATCCTCTTTCCCGTTTTCTATTGGCTGTACTTCCTTTTCCCTGAAGGTGATTTATCTTTGACCCAAACCAGTAATTCCTAAGTGAAGCAAACAGAAGTGTTGACTCTCATGCAGCAGAGGAAAGTTAAAGTCAAGGCTGGAACATGGGTGAAGGTAAGTGTGTGCAGGGCCGGGCACGGCCTTGCCACCTGCCAGGCTGAAGGCTCTTTTACTAAATGATCCTGAGAGTATATGGTGTTTGGGTTTTATACAACTCCTGTTTGGTAAAATAAAAAGTTGGTAGGACTTGTTGAAGCCCCAGATTTCTGTCACACTTCTAAGATCTCAAAGTCTGGAAGCCCCTGAGATGCAGGAGTGAGAGGGGCCGTTTAGAGACAGGAAGCTCAGCTGCCATTTCTCCAACATTTATCTACCTACCTTTCAAATGTGCCACATGGTTTATTTCTCCTAGTAATTGGCAATTTCATTTTTTAAAAATTAAAAATAAAATGAATTTGCCTCAGTTTAACTTTCACCAGCGGTGAGAATGGAGATTAGCTTAGAAATGTGGCTGGTGGTTTCACATGCCACTCCGACTCAAGAACTGTGGTCACCGACACATAACTAACAACTAGTCACATCCAATTTTGTAAAATGTCCAGTTTCTAAAATTCAGACCTTTGATCTTCAGTACTTCTCTGACTGCAGAGAACTGTGGGTTGCTCCCGCACACACTGCAGCTGTGCAAGGGCAGCAGTGAGCAGGCCTGGACCGTGGTGAGCTCCCCCACTCACAGACACACAGACATGGTGGCAGAGCGGTCTGCTGCCCAAAGGAGCCTCGACAGAGCCCTGTCCCTGCTGGCCTTGGACTTTTTCCTTTTAGTGGAAGCAATTACTAGGAAGCCTACAGATAGCATCCCTGGCTCAGCTAAAGCTGGACTCCTTACTTTATTGCATATTTTGGTTCTGAAAAGAACTTTCAGAAGTAAAAGAATGAATAAAAGAACCCAAGACCGGCAATAATGTTCTCAGTCTAAATATCTTAATTCGTGACATCTAGATCTTAAATCCTCACTTCATTTACAACCTCATATTAAGCAAAGTATTTTATAGGTTTTTAAAGGAAAATAAACTGTAAAGAAAAAAAAGTTTCAAACTCTTTTTACTGAAGCACAAGTTTGTTCCTTGATGAAAATAATAAAATCCCGTCTCTATCATTACCAGACATGTCTAACGATTCCCTAAGGTGGCGTACCCTGGGCCAGCGGTACTGTGGTGCTGCCCGGTGATGAGAGTGGACCCTGCCAGCACAGGGCGCTGGTCAAGTTGCATTTATAGCATTTGTTACTGGGTTGCTTGTAATGTTCAGACAGCTGTGAAATACTTCACTGTATGATGCAATTTTAAAACTCATTAAGTCCCAAGTGTTCAGTTAATTCAATAAAAGTAATAGCTTACTTCAAAGTTACCGTATATTTGGTAATATGTGTTGCTCAATTTAAGTTCTGATGGGTGTCCCATATCATCTGGGATGATGGGACAGAAGGAATTAAAAAAGCACAAGAAAACAGTTGCAACCCCAAACATTGGTACATAAAGAAATATTCCACTTTTACTAAAACTTACTTTTATTATCTTGCTAAAAATAAAGATGACCACTTTGCCTTGCCAAGGACCAGTTGCACCCCTTCCTTGGTACCAGCCTACTGGAGCAGGGGCACCACCATGCAGGGCCCCTGAACACAGGCTCTTCCATCCTCTGCCGTGAGGATGCTGGCTGGTGACGCCACTGCCTAACAAAGCACAGCACCCAGGAAGCTGTCCTTGGCTCCGGACATTTCATTTATTCAAGTGCTAATGCACGGTGACGCTCTTCTGGGGAGGTGGTGTGAAGGGATGCTCCCTTTCCCCCTACATGGACTGCCTTTCTCAACTCACCTGAAATGTCCCCGAATGCAGACTAAGAATTCCTCTAGGCTGATACATGCAACTTTCTACAGCTTATCGATTTTCTATTATTTCATAAGAATCTTAGTTGCCAAATATATAGATAGACAGATAGATAGATAGATAGATGCATAGATAGATAACTAGCAAGGATCATTAATCTTTCTTCTAAAAAATGTTTAGCTCTTTGTACTTGATGAGATAATCTTTAGAATTCACCTGTAAAATTCCAAGTGCATGGTCAAGCCTACTCTTTGGTGAGTTAAAAAGGATACGGAGTTCATATAATCTGGAGAAAACAGACACTTTTGTTTGCATTCACCATTTTATGCAAGTCTTTTATTTCATTAGAAGAAAATCTGTCTTAAGCCATGCACTTCCTCTTTCAGTTTGGTCTTGGTGTCAACTACGAGGAAAGTGATCATTTCTCATTGAGTTTTATTTCTGATTATTGCTATTTTTCAGGAAACGATGATGTCATAAATGTGCTACGTGTTGACCCATAAACATGGGTACTGTCTTGTCTCCCGTGCTGCTTTCCAGCAAAGCCTGGCCAGGTGCGCTGACAGGGGGCTCGTTTTGTATCTCTAGGGCTTCACCATGGGAAACAGGTGCCTTTAGTCTCCTACACAGACTTTGTCACAAGGAAATCTCACCTGGCTCTGGTGCTGACTGCCAGGATTAGGAACGGCTGTTAAATTTTGATGTCTTATCAATAAAAATTGGGATGCTTATAATTTTTCTGTCATATTTTAAATTTATTTCTATGTTTGTTATTTTTATAGGAAATGATTTCAATTACATTTTCAGCTTTAATGACATAAAGTTATAAAAAATAGCCTTCTAATTTTAAAATGATTACTGGGTACCCTCCTTTTCTGTATGTCTGCATTCTGTTTCATGAAATGGTTTTTTAAAAAATTTATTAAATTGATTTTATTTTTTAAAATACACGACTGTGGAATGCATTACAGTTCTTATTACACATACAGAGCACAATTTTTCATATCTTTGTATATAAAGTATGTTTCACGCCAATTCATGTCTTTATTCATGTACTTTGTTTTTTTTTTGCATTACAATTCTTATTACACATATATACTACAATTTTTCATATCTGTTTGTACCTAAAGTAGATTGACACCCAATTCGAGTCTTCATACATGTACTCTGGATAATGATGTCCATCACATTCCACCAACCTTGCTAATCCCCTGCCTCCTCCCTTTCCCTCCCACCCCTCTGCCCTATCTAGAATTCTTCTATTCCTCCCATGTTCCCTTCTCTACCCCATTATAAATCATCCTCCTTATATCAGGGAAAACATTCAGCATTTGTTTTTTGGGATTGGCTAACTTCACTTAGCATTATCTTCTCCAACTCCATCCATTTACCTGCAAATGCCATGATTTTGTTCTCTTTTAATGCTGAGTAAAATTCCATTGTGTGTATATTCCACATTTTTTTTATCCATTCATCTACTGAAGGGCATCTAGGTTGGCTCCACAGTTTAGCTATTATGAATTTTGCTGCTCTAAACATTGATGTGGCTGTGTCCCTGTAGTACGCTGTTTTTAAGTCTTTTGGGTATAGACCGAGGAGAGGGATAGCTGGGTCAAATGGTGGCTCCATTCCCAGATTCCCAAGGAATCTCCATACTGCTTTCCATATTGGCTGCACTAATTTGCAGTCCCACCAGCAGTGTCTGAGTGTGCCTTTTCCCGACATCCTCACCAGCACTTGTTGTTGTTTGTCTTCATCATGGCTGCCATTCTGACTGGAGTGAGATGCTATCTTAGAGTGGTTTTGATTTGCATTTCTCTGATTGCTAGAGATGGTGAGCATTTTTTCATATATTTGTTGACTGATTGTATGTCCTCCTCTGAGAAGTGTCTGTTCAGGTCCTTGGCCCATTTATTGATTGGGTTATTTGTTTTTTCAGTGCTTAGCTTTTTGAGTTCTTTATATACTCTAGAGATTAGTGCTCTATCTGATGTGTGAGGGGTAAAAATTTGCTCCCAGGATGTAGGCTCTCTGTTCACCTTTTTCTTTTGCTGAGAAAAAGCTTTTTAGTTTGATTCCATCCCATTTATTGATTCTTGGTTTTACTTCTTGCGCTATGGGAGTCTTATTAAGGAAGTTGGGGCCTAATCCCACATGATGAAGATTAGGGCCTACTTTTTCTTTTAATAGATGCAGAGTCTCTGGTTTAATTCCGAGGTCCTTGATCCATTTGAGTTTTGTGCATGGTGAGAGATAGGGGTTTAATTTCATTTTGTTGCATATGGATTTCCAGTTTTCCCAGCATCATTTGTTGAAGATGTTATCCTTTCTCCAATGCATGTTTTTGACACCTTTGTCTAATATAATTGTAATTTTGTGGGTTAGTCTATGAGTCTATTTTGGTGCCAATACCATGCTATTTTGTTAGTATTGCTCTGTAGTATAGCTTAAGGTCTGGTAGAGCTTCACTCTTCTTTCTAAGGATTGCTATTCTGGGTCTCTTATTTTTCCAGATGAATTTCATGATTACTTTTTCTATTTCTATGAGGAATGCCATTGGAATTTTGATCGGAATTGCATTAAATTGTATAGTGCTTTAGGTAGTATGGTCATTTTGATAATATTAATTCTGCCTATCCAAGAGCAAGGTATATGTTTCCATCTTCTAAGGTCTTCTTTGATTTCTCTCTTTAGGGTTCTGTAGTTTTCACTGTAGAGGTCTTTCACCTCTTTCGTTGATTCCCAAGTATCTTATTTTTTTTTTTTGAGGATATTGTTAATGGGGCAGTCTTCCTCATTTCCTTCTCAGAGAATTTGTCACTGATATACAGAAATTCCTTTGATTTATGGGTGTTGATTTTATATCCTGCTACTTTACTGAATTCATTTACTAGTTCTAGAAGTTTTCTGGTGGAATTTTTTGGGTCTTCTAGGTATAGCATCATATCATCAGCAAATAGTGCTAAGTTCTTCTTTTCCTATACATATCCCTTTAATTTCTTTCATCTGTCTAATTGCTCTGGCCAGTGTTTCAAGAACTATGTTGAATAGAAGTGGTGAAAGAGGGCATCCCTGTCTTGTTCCAGTTTTTAGAGGGAATGCCTTCCAATTTTCTCCATATAGAATGATGTTGGCCTCAGGCTTAGCATAGATAGCCTTTATGATGTTGAGATATGTTCCTGTTATCCCTAGTTTTTCTAGTATTTTGAACATAAAGGAGTGCTATATTTTGTCAAATGCTTTTTCCGTGTCTATTGAGATAAACATATGATTCTTCTCTTTGAGTCTATTATTGTGATGAATTACATTTATTGATTTCCATATGTTGAGCCAGCCTTGCATCCCTGGGATGAATCCCATTTGATCATGGTGCACAATCTTTTTGATATGTTTTTGTATTCAATTCGCCAGAATTTTATTGAGAATTTTTGCATCTATGGTCATTAGAGAGATTGGTCTGAAGTTTTCTTTTCTTTGATGTGTCTTTACCTGGTTTTGGGGATCAGGGTGATGATATTGGCCTCATAGAATGAGTTTGGAATTACTGCCTCTTTTTTCTATTTCCTGAAATAAATTGAAGAGTATTGGTATTAGTTCTTCTTTAAAGGTCTTGAAGAACTCTGCTGTGTGTCCATCCGGTCCTGGGCTTTTCTTGGTTGGTAAGTTTCTGATGGCATCTTCTATTTCCTCACTTGATATTGATCTGTTTAAATTGTGTATATCTTCCTGACTCAAATCTGGGCAAATTGTATGACTTAAGAAATTTGTCGGTGCCTTCAGTGTCTTCTATTTTATTGAAGTATAAGTTTTCAAAATAATTTCTAATTATCTTCTGTATGTCTGTAGTGTCTGTTGTGATATTACCTTTTTCATCGCATATGTTGGTGATTTGAGTTTTCTCTCTCCCTCTCTTTATTAGTGTAGCTAAGGGTCTGTCAATCTTATTTAGTTTTTCAAAGAACCAACTTTTAGTTTTGTCAATTTTTTCAATTGTTTCTTTTGTTTCGATTTCATCTCTATTTTTAATTATTTCTTGCCTTCTGAGTCTGCTTTTGCTGCTGGCTTGTTCTTTTTGTAGGGCTTTGAGATGTAGTGTGAGGTCATTTATTTGTTGACTTTTTCTTCTTTTAAGGAATGAATTCCATGTAATGAATTTTCCTCTTATTACTGCTTTCATAGTGTCCCAGAGATTTCAATATGTTGTGTCTATGTTCTCATTTACTTCTAAGAATTTTTTAATCTCCTCTTTGATGTCTTCTTTAACCCATTGTTCATTCAGTAGCATATTGTTTAGTCTCCAGGTGATGGAGAAATTTTTGTTTTTTATTTTGTCATTGATTTCTAATTTCATTCCATTATGATCTGATAAAATGCATGGTAGTATCTCTACTTTTTGTATTTGCTAAGAGTTGCTTTGTGGCATAATATATGGTCTATTTTAGAGAGGGATCCATGTGCTGCTGAGAAGTGTATCTTGATGCAGTTTGAAATATTCTATATATGTCAGTTAAGTCTAAATTATTGATTGTGTTATTAAGTTCTATAGTTTCTTTATTCAACTTTTGTTTAGAAGATCCATCCAGTGGTGAGAGAGGTGTGTTAAAGTCACCCAAGATTACTGTGTTGAGGTCAGTTTGACTCTTTGAACTTGAGAAGAGTTTGTTTGATAAACATAGCTGCTCCATTGTTTGGGGCATATATATTTATAATTGATATGTCTTGTTGGTATATGGTTCCCTTGAGCAGTATGTAATGTCTATCTTTATCCTTTTTGATCAACTTTGGCTTGAGGTCTACTTTGATACAAGGATGGAAACCCCTGTTGGCTTCTGCAGTCCATGTGAGTGGTATGATTTTTCCCAACATTTCACCTTCAGTCTGTGGATGTTTTTTCCTATCAGATGAGTCTCCTGAAGGCAGCATATTGTTGAGTCTTTTTTTAATCCAATCAGCTAGCTTATGTCTTTTGATTGGTGAGTTTAAGCCATTAACATTCAGGGTTATTATTGAGACATGATTTGTATTCCCAGCCATATTTGTTTACTTGACTTGGTTTTCCCCTTTGATAGTTTTTCCTTTAGTGTATACCTCCCTCTGCTGATTTTCATTGTTATTTTTCATTTCCTCTTCATGAAATATTTTGCCAAGGATATTTTGTAATGCTGGTTTTTCTAGCTATAAATTCTTTTAACTTTTGTTTATTGTGGAAGGTTTTAATTTTATCTTCAAATCTAAAGCTTAGTTTTGCTGGATACAAGTTCTTGGTTGGCACCCATTATCTTTCAGCGCTTGATATATGTTGTTCCAGGATCTTCTAGCTTTCAGGGTCTGTGTTGAAAAATCTGCCATTATCCTAATTGGTCCCAGGCCAAGAGGGACAGCACAGTCCACCACAGTAAGCAATGGGACGCTCTGTTACCCTCACTCACATCTGTGTTGTGAAACAGACACTTAGGTGACGAGGCACAGTATTAGAACAAGATCATCCTGTGTTAGCGTCACCGAGGCCAGGGCTTGCAGGACTCATGTGTGGTTCTGGGATGACTCAGGTAACAAAGGGGTCTCTGAAGCCGCACTTGAGGTACAAGGACACTGAGCTTTCGTCCAAGGTCACACCAAGTCACATGAAACCTGGCAGCAGGCCGTGATGAGCCCAGACCTTATCCCTAAAGCAAAAGATCTACTATGCCATGCCCCAGGCCCAGGGCACATGGGGAAGGGGACTGCTCCAGACAGGGAGGCGTGCTCCCACCTCGCATTAGTCCAAGTGGGAGTCCAAGGAGCTCAGCAGAGAGCCGATCACAGGGCGCTGTGGTGGTGTTAGCTTAGCGGATGAAGCTGACTAAGGCACAGAGTGTCAGTAGCTCCAAAGCCCTTCCCATGCACATCAGCTGGGACAGCACGCCGTGTTCACAGTGGGAACTCCCAGTGCTGCTGTGAGCGAGGCCTCCGTGAACACCTGTCCAGGGCTCAGACTGACACTGCAAGCTGAAATCCCTCTCCTGTCACACACAGGAGACTGGCCTGGGAGCATCTGTGACCTGCCTGTGCCCACCAGGCCGAACAAAGAAGGCAGGATCGGGTGGGCTCCGGGTCTGGGGGCACCCTCCCCTCTGCCATGCCTGGCCTTTGTTACAAGGCACAAATCATTGAAATTGTTAAATAAGCGCCCCCCCCCAGCCCAGTAAAAATAGAAGTAAAGAGCAGTACGAAGCTCTGCATGCTGCAATCTGGGGGCCCACAGCCCAGGGGCATCCAGCCAGAGAGCTGCCGTCTTCCTTCCCAGCTCCGGCTTCTGCTTCCCTTAGAATTACCAGGACGTGAAAACTCAAGCCAGTTTCCAAATGGGGAAGCAAAAGTTGCTTGCAGTCTAACCTGTTGTTGTTTTATGATCAAGGTTGGAGAGCCACTGAGGAGAGTAGGTTTTCTCGGGCCTTCACTCATCTAAACACCCTAAAAAATGAACTAAGCCTCGAAGTTCTCCTGCCCCTGTTGGCTCTACGGACCGGGTGTGAGCACCTGCACACAGAGACCATTGGAGAGGAACGACCCATGCCTACCTTTTCTTCGAAGAACTTCTTCCTTAACTTGGCATCTGTGGGAGGCACTGCTTTCCTCAGGCTTCTGTACCACTTTCTAACCACATAGCCTCTCCAGCAGGCTTGGATCCTACAACACACAGGTTTGCTCGCTGTTGCCTTAAAGTGACTTCCACAAACATTTCAGTGCTTCTGTGAGCCCTGTGCTGAGCCAGGCCCAAGGGAGACCAAGGTGACCAGGACCCAGCAGAGACATGAAGCCCTCTGCTTTTAGGCTTAGCAGGTGGGGCCCCAGACACCTGCCTCACCTGGCAGGACGCTGGCCACAGCTGGGCAGAGCTCTTACCTGGTAGCACACTTGGCTTTGAACAGACGGGCCCCATCATGGATCACTCGGGTTTGATACTGGTTCTTTCTACAGAGAGGACATGTTTTTTTATTTGTGAACCTTTCAAAAGCTTGAAGGCATGCCTGCAAAAAAGATTTCATTTAACATTTTATGAGTAATTACTTATGAACAATATTTTTACTTCTAATATAATTATAGTGTTCTATTCTCTCATAATTATGAGACTTAGTCCAATTTAGACTATGAAGTGAAGGAGTTTCATCAGATGTCAACACCTTCCTCATGAAACCTGTTCCAAAAATGACTTTTTACAAGAATACACATGCAGAGACATCAAAACCTCCTGAAAACCTATGGGTGGTAAGGCCAGCAGCCATGTACAAGACGGCCTGGCCTCGGAGACCACGGCAGGAATCACGCCGTCCGTCACTCACCCTGATGTGCCTCACTGCGACAATCTGTTGCACAAATGTCTGTGGTTCTTTTGTCACATAAAATTCATGGCTTTCAAAACAGGATGAACTGCAGTGTGGCCTACAGTCACAGTGCTAACTCCAAGTGGTGATCATGGGTAAAACAGAGGGCTAACTCTGGGGACGCTCTCAGATGATGAGCAAGCTGCTGGGGGCAGTGTGGCGGGGCGGGGGTGACTCACCCTGTGGAACACGTGGGAGCAGGAGAGCAGCACCTGTCCGCGGGAGACAGAGGGGCCAGTCAGCACAGCATCCTTACAAGGGCGACTGTCAGGGCCTACAGGGCAGCAGCATTACACTTGGGACACTGAAAGGCAGACTGTCACTGACACCGTTCTGTTTCAGGGCCACAGGAGAACACGGCTAGTGACCCCGCGGCAGCCAGGCCTCATGCCTGCCCTGCTGATGAGTGGGTTTAGGGGTGGGGCCGCCGGGTACAGGGCTATTTCCAGGCAGATGGGGGCTGAGAGGGACAGACGTCCACAGGGCGAGGTCTTGTGGGAAGGAGCAGAGGAATGCTTTGTCCAACTTAACTTTTAATCACAGCTTTATTGAAATATAATCTGAGAGACTTAAATACCAAGAAATCACGGAGATAAAGGAATCAGTTTTTCCCTTTTTTGAGGTGCTCGGGGTTGAACCCAGGGCCTTGTGCGTGTGAGGCAAGCACTCTACCAACTGAGTATATCCCCAGCCCCAGTTTTTCTTTTGTAAATGTGGGGGAAAGTGCTTACAAGAAAACCTTACCTTTCTGTGACCCATATTCCCCACCAAAAGTGATGTGCTGGGACAAAGGACATGAGCTTAGCCCCAGTAAAGAAAAGCAGAGAGACCAGCAGGAGTGGTCTCTGAGTGCCCACGGCCCTGGGAGGCCCAGTCTCAGATGCAGGCCCTGGGAGGCAGGGAGGCTCTGTTTCAAGAGCCCCGTCCTCCTTGCCCTCACTCATGCCATGATTCTTAAATAGGAACAAAGGAAGAAATAGAGAATTCAGAAAGTTTTAAAACCTTTCCTTGATGCTTCCTGTCAACAATAAGTCTAAATTGGATAAATTTGTGCTTAAAATCATCCGAGAACTTAATTACTCACTCTTGGTAGAAAAATCAGGTGTTTTATTAACAGATGATTGACCAACAATAAATAACACTATACTTCTCTAGACTTAAAATATTATACTTCTAGATGTAAACGTCCACAAATATGCGTTACTGGCAAACATCTGGTGATATAAAAAATTAATGATTGATAGTAAACAGACTAAAGTGGCCTAGAAGTCAGGACTGAATTCTAGCTGGGCTCTCCCATGTTTCCCAGTTGGCCTGTGGAGCACTTAAGATTACTGCCTCATCTGCTAAGTGGGCATGTGCCCACCTCAGAACTGTGAGCCTGACCAGAAGGCCCTCTGAAATGGTAAAGTGTTGGGAAAATGCTAACATGGAAATAATGATTAGATATGCAAAATAAACAAAAATAATAGAATTTAGTGAGAAACGAAGAGCAGAATGGAAGAAATATTGGGCAGGATGTACCCTGACACCCTTTAAGATATTTAATTTTGAGTTTTCCATCTTCACATGAACAATCAGGCTAAATGTTCACAGGGTAATTAAGAAAGAGGTTGCTGAGGCCAGGAAGATCCCCGTGGGTTTATTAACTCTCTTGCTACACTCAGCACTGAGTTATAAATCGTCCTACCTGGCAATCTGTTGTTCTAAACTCTCTTCTAAAATGCTCAACTCACGTATGTGAGATTAGGTCCTGATAGAGAACTGGAATATAATAAGCATGTTTCAAATAACCTGCGAATTAAATTAGTGAAGAACAAAAGTCTAATGATTGTGAACTTACTTGTTGATAATTAAACTTTTTGAAGCAAATTAACCCTAGAGACTATGTGCCAGGGTGTCAGGGAAGCCTGGAGCTCCTCAGGCCAGGGTCCATGCTGGCTCTGAGAGCAGCTGCTGGTCTGTCCTGGGGGAGCAGGGTGCTGCGGCCAGCAGACAGTCCCTGAAGGGCAGTCGTCAGTACCAAGGACGCTCTGGGAGCCTGAGTCTGGCTCCCCAGAGGCGACAGAGCAGCAGGCAGAGTGGGCCACTGGTCACGAGCCATTTACAAACCCAGGTGGGATCCTTGCTCACGCACCACAGGTTCAAGAGTCAAGATGAAAGGATACGGCCTTCTTAGGGTTCTCCCCCAAGTTCTTTGAAGGCATTCATACACAGTCTCTCTCCTCTCTTATGACTCAGTTCACAAAATAACTTAAAGTCCCTTTGTACCCATTCCCCTGCCCTGGGACTCGCGGGCCTCCCTGCACCCTCCACCTGCCATCTCTGCTCACGCAACGGAATACTTCCTGTTTCGCATGCTCCTGCCCTGAGACTTGGCATCATTCAGTAAATCACAACCTGCCTCACAAGGCTGTCTGCTCCTTCACACACACCTCTGACTGGCCACATGGGGAACGTCTCTAAGGGTCAGGGGAGGATGAGGCTGGAAAGAGCAGGCCTGGCCTGGCATCCCACGCGCATCCAGCTCGGCTCACTGTGACGAGAAGGCAGCCCCTAGCCTGACCTGCTCCTCTGCATGCCACGCACCTGGGGGTGCAGCTCAAACTCCTCCTTGCATATGGGGCACGGCTGCATGGAGTCCCCGTGCAGGACGGACCTCTGTTTCACACTCTCCCATTCTTCTGAGGACAGTGGCAACGGGGGAGGCGCAATGAGGCCCAGCTTCTGGGCTGCAGGGAAGACAACGAAAAACGAGGGTGATGATTAGAGTATGGACCCCCTCCACCCCC
>NW_026000137.1:301631-307749 GCF_001458135.2 Marmota marmota marmota
CCCCGTGATGGTAGTAAGGACAGGCAGTGCATTCGTGGCTCACACTCCATGAACAGTACACGATGCTGTTTCCACAGAGGCGGAGAACTCAGTGGTTAAACATTCCCTAGACTTGCGCTGGTGATCATTTTTACTGGTGCACTGTGATCATTCACAGTGGTGGGGCTGTTCCTGGTCCTACATGCACACAGCACTGCAACACAATTTGGCCAATATCCTTCCCCACTATTTCCCTTCCTCCCCTCCTCCTCCCCCATCCCTTCCTTTCCTACTGCTCTTCCTTCAGTTTTTAATGAGCCCCCCCGCAGCCCCACCTTTATTTTCCCTTTTCCTCTCTATCTTTCATATGAGAGAAAACATACAACCCTTGACCTTCTGAGGTTGGCTTATTTCACTTAACATAATGGTCTCCCGTTCCATCCAACTTCCTGCAAATGATGTAATTTCATTCTTATTTATGGAAGAAAAAACCTCCATTGTGGACATACACCCTGTTTTCTTTACCTTCATCCGTGGACGGACCCCTGGGCTGGTTCCGTGGTTTGGCTGTTGTGAACTGTGCTGCTACGAACACAGGCGTGCATGTGTCACTGTGGTACCTTACATTATCAATAGTGATTTATATTTTTTACAAAGAACCTCCCATATCTTACTTAGCATTCACAATAATTCTACAAGGCAAGCAGGATATTTAATTTTATAGAAGAGAAATTGAAGGGTACTAATTTTTTCAAAAATTTCCTCACTGTGTCCTGCCTGATTTACCCACGGACATCAGCACCTCCTCCTCCACCTTGACTTGCTTCTGCCCCCAGTGACCGTGACAAGGGTGCAGCAACCACACATCTGCCCTGCCAACTCATCCCCGCCTGGGACTCCCTGTCCAGCACTGCCTGAGCACCCACCAGGCATCCGCTCCGTCAGACCTGGGCGCACGCACCACGGGAAGCACGTGGCGTGGAGAAGCAGCACACCTGGGCAGGACGCTGGCGTCCTTCCACGCCCTGTGCAGAAGAGTGATGGACATCAGCCCATGAGGGCTCTGCAGAGAAGGAGGCCAGAGAGACGTCCACAGACCCCGAGCGGGAGGCCTGACAGAGGACTCCTCCCAGTGCAGAGGGAGCTCTGGGCCATGGAAACCTCGCAGTGGAAATGCCCTCCACCGAGGGCTGGGAGTGGGTAAGGCGAGCTCACCCTGCGGGGACAGGAGGGCGAAGGGACATCCCAAACACGTTCCAGAGGAAGGCAGACAGAAGGGAGAGTAAGGTTCTGTAGAACACAACCAAAGACGGCTCCACCAAGGTGATGCCGAGTGGGGGCGGCAGGGTGAGGGGCACAGGAGGAGCCACAGCACGGCGGGAGCTTTCTCCTGTCTTGCTTACAGAGCCAGCTGTGATGAGTCGGGGCTCCGAGCATGCCACGGCAGCCTGGCCCTCCCTTGTCCATCTGTAGACGCCAAAGTGCAGTGACTCATGTCAGGTGAAGTGTCCCCGGCCTTTCCAGCCTGCCCCCTGCCATCTAGGACCTGGCCCTGAAACAAACCTCTGGGTCCACTCAGGTCACTGCCGTCACCCCAAGGTGGCAGGGCAGGGAAAAGGCTGTCCTGGCGAACTTGACCCCACCTTCTCAAGACTTGCTCCTCTAGTGGGTCCTTCCACACCTGCAGTGGCCCACATCTGAACTGACGACTGCTCCCTACCCACCACAGAAAGGAGCCACGGAGGCTCAGGCCTGATGGCTTCGCAGGTGAGGCACCCAGGGCTTTCAGGAACGTATCCTATTTCATGTTATTTTGGGGTACTGAAGAGAGGGACGCTAGTGTGACCTCCACCATCCCATGAGACAAGGATGGCACACGGACATGCCTGGTCCAGCGAGGGCCATGGCCGCAGGCGTGAGCTCCTGGGCAAGTGTTAGGTGCAGCATCCACCATGGCTGGACAGCACCACAACTGGGCGCCACTCGACTCTCACAAGGTTTGCCAGTCTATCAGGGTGACTCACAAAGGAGGAAACTCAGCAAGAGCATCTCAGTAGCTTCAAGCCCAAAGCAGTTAATAAAGGACATCTATTTATGACTTTAAAAAACTCCAGAAACTTGTTTAAAGGGAAACTCCATTTTTAAAGGCTAACCAGAAAAACAACATAGAATAAACCTCATATAATCTGAGAAGTTGTGTTAGACACAAGAGGAAATGCCAAGAATTACTACTTACATTTAACACAGTTCAGAAAATCCTGGCCAGAGCAAAAAGAGACGAAAGCGGAAAAAGAGGGCAGAAAAATGGAGGGGAAGAGACAGTGATCACCCCTGCAGACCTGGCAACTTACTCAGCAAACCCCGGGGTCGAGGACCGATGGCTGACAGTGACAACGGAGTCCCCACATTTGTGGAGCAGATCCCATCTCTACCAATGTGTTACTCCCCCTCCACCAACCAAGACGTCAAGATCTCCAGCAGAACTGTGTACGACCCTCAGGGGAAGCATGAGAAGGGCCTTTTCTTACCTCTATTAAAACATGTTACAAAAGTACATTAATTAAAACAGAAAGTGACTTGGAAACAAAAGCCACAAGAGGACTCAGCAAAGCCTCATTCCAACCAGTTTCCCAATGAACAGGATCAGGACGTCACCCGTCCCGGTGCCTGCTGTGGGACCACCTCTGACTGGCAAGTGATGCAGACCCTACTCTGGACGTGGGGCAGAGCTGGAAGACTCCGCTGGAAGAGCTTAGGGAGTGAAGTGGAGGATGTTTTAAAAGGCTTCCTGGGAACGGCTGCGAAGTCAGGAGGATTGTTCATGCAGCAAGACAAGGAGATGGAGAAGCATTTGCCACCGTGCAGTGACGTGGAAGGACAGAGGAAGAGGAGAAAGAAACGGAGCAGAACCAGCAGCATGGACGTCACCCAAACTCACTAAAGTGCTTTACACGGCAGGACACTCAAGGACGAGAGTGTGAACTATGTCCTCCCACGCAACGCAGCACTCAAGTGGTCACCAACCCCCACAGCTATGGCTCAGTGAGTTAAAAGGAAAGAGGCCACCACTTCCCACTACAGCACTCTCCAAAGGGTTCAGCAAAAAGAACTGTCAACCGTGGAGCTCCCCAGCCATCGGCATCATCAGGGCTCAAGGATCTGCCGTCACCCAAAGCAGACGAGGCTCCTGACACCAATGTGGCCCAGGGCTGTGTCAAGGAACGTCACTCACTTCAGCTAATCATGAGATTAGGGTGAGTACAGGACAGTATTTTGAGAGACATGTCCACTTAACTTCTATCACGGGGTATGGTTAACGGTTGTTCTGTTACTGTTCATGCTGCTAACCGCTTACTGTGCCTAATGTGCAAACCAAACTTCATCACCGGTCTGTATGTATAGGGGGAAAGCACTACATATGGGGTTCCATACTATCTGTGACTTCAGGCACCCATGGGGGTCTGGGAACACACTCCTCAGATGGGTTGAACTGCATAGTCGACAGACCTCATTTAAATTTCACTGTCTCACTGATGTCCTTTTCCTGATCTCGGAGTGGATGTCACATTGTGTTCAGTTATCATGTCCCTGTAGTCTCCTGTCATCTGGGAGTTTCTAGGTCTCTGCTTCTCTGGAGGCTTTTGAAGAGTGCTGGCAGGAAATCCGGGTCTGAGGTTTCCTCATGGTCACATTCAGATGTGCATTTTGGGCAAGAGCGCCCAGAGTGAAGTCACCTCTTCTCAGGAGGCACACGAAGTCGAGTCTCTACTGGTACAATTTGCTGGGTGAAGGTGCTGTGTGCCGAGGTCACTGTGTTACTGCCTTTCCATCTGAGTGTCCACCGTCCGCACATGGTTCTCCCTGAATTCCTTTCTGCTGCTGACCATTCCTGTGGTGGTCACCAAGTGGAGGTTTTTCTATCACCCTGGCAGCTGCAATTAGTTGTCATTCCACTCTCAGGAGTTTTTTTTTTTTTTTTCAAAATTTATTTATTCAATTATTTATTGGTATGGATTAATGGGTATTTCTTCCAATCTGCTGTTTTTTATTCTCATTCTACCAAGTATTACTGTCTTTATGTTCTTGTTCAAATTGTCCCTCATTGTTTGTAAGCTTCAATACATACACACCTTTCTGGGTAAGCACAGGATCTCTGTATCAAAAACCCTCCATTACTAAACTCAGCAGGTTCATCAGCGCTAACGAGAGTGTGGGGATGGTCGGATCAGCTTACCTAAAGTCAGCGGCGGTGGTGTGGGATCAAGAACGTACTCTCTTTCCGGATCTTCTACCCTGGGGCTGTGCGTGGGTTTTTTAAGTCCAGTATCTACTATTGCTTTTGCATCTCTCTTCAGAGATTTTGCCTTGTTCTCTTTCTTTCGTACTTCTGTCTTAGAATTATCTGCTATTGAAAGATTTCCAAGTTGAAGGTCATGTAAAATGTGATCTTGTAAAGCAACCGCAGTGATTGCTAAGTTATCTTTTTTAGATGAATGATCCTAAAAAATAGGAAAAAGGTCTCATTTACAACAGCACTGTGTAATGTATCATTGGGAAGAAACATGAGGCCTGGCCCTTGATGGCACGGGAGATGGAATCACCTGGCAAAGGAACTCGAGCCATCGCTTCTATACCAGAGCCAACCCCAGGCTCATCAGCAAGGTTAACAACAGGACTATCTGCTTATTTGATTATTAAAGCCTTAATTATAGTGTAAATAAATTCATTATGACCTATAAACCTATGCATGTCTAAACAAACCTACTGTTTCATACTAATTAAATTAGACTCCAGGCAAATCCTAAAGAGCATCTTGCACTTCAGTGCATTTTTTAAAAAATATTTTTTTTTAGTTGTAGGTACATGATAACTTTATTTCTATTTACTTATTTTTATGTGGTGCTGAGGATCAAACCCAGTGCCTTACATATGCTAGGCGAGCGCTATATCACTGAGCCACAACCCCAGCCCCCCATATATATACATATATATATATATTTTTTTGGTCAAAATACATTTCTCCTATGGACGAGTTCCCCATGCAGGATGCCTGGGCAGCTGTCAGAAACACTTGTCTCTACCTTCCAGTGCCCCACACCATGTGCTTCTCCTCTCTGCTCACGATTCCTCACTGAAACACCAAATACTATTTGTACATTCTCAAAAGGCGGAGTTAAAATATATCCCATGAGTAAAAGCGTGTGTATGTTTTAAGAAGGATGGTGTACCTTATGTTTTAGCATGCTGAATCAGGAAAAGTTGTGACTTGGCTTCAACAAATCCTATCATCAAACCATATCACCTTGCTTTCATTATTCTGCTGCAAAAAACACAGTGAACAGAAAATCAGAGTGTACATAAAGAGCTCTTATGGATTTTGTGGGAACATACATATTAAGAGTCTAACTGATGTTGGGCGGGTGGTGCATGCTTATAATCCCAGTGGCTCAGGAGGCTGAGGGAGGAGGATGCTGAGTTCAAAGCCAGCCTCAGCAAAAGGGAGGTGCCAAGCAACTCAGCGAGACTCTGTCTCTAAATTAAACACAAAATAGGGCTGGGGATGTGGCTCAGTGGTCGAGTATCCCTGGGTTCAATCCCCAGTACCCCAAAAAAAAAAAAAAAAAAAGTCTTTGATAATGAACTGATAAGAGCAAGGGGAAGAATTAAACCAGTCAATACCTCAGTCCTATCCCCAAGCAGTTCCCCATTGATTTTGAGAGAACATTTTAATATAAACAAGAACAAGCTACTGGTAAGTAAGACATAAATGCCATAAAACTTCAGACCAAATCAGAGAACTAGGACTAGTAAAGGAAACCCTCCTACAGCTGAGATGTGAAGAACAGAAGGGAACAAGTCGCACCAGGGGCGGGACGCCAGGGCACTCTATGCGAGTGGGCATGTTCATTCCTCGGGAGACAGAGGCAGCTAGACTCTGGAGGGAAGAGGAACCCTGCCATGCCTGGTCGCCCCGCACACCGCCGCCTTCCCGGCCACGCTGGGCTGCTCGCTCATCTAGGAGGCAGCCGGGCGCCCGGCACTGGCCGGTGGTCCCGGCTCCTCCCCAGGGGCCTCTGGGCAGCGCGCGTTTCCGAGGCCCAGCGCCGAGCCAGGGGCACGTTCCCGCGCGTCCGGGGGC